>NC_037675.1:65388603-65501437 GCF_003255815.1 Theropithecus gelada | reverse complement strand
CTGGGTAACAAGAGTGAAACTCTGCCTCAAAAAAAAAAAAAAAAAAAAAAAAAAAAAAAAAAAAAAAAAAAAAAAAAAAAAACAACCCAAAAATAAACCAAATCAACTTTATAGACTTACTACATACAAACAAAAACCAAGCTGGCACTCTTTAGGCCACGCTGGGCTCACAGACAGGTTTTGTGTGACCTTAAGATCAGTTTGAAAAATCAGGAAATCTAGGCCAGGCGTGGTGGCTCACACCTGTAATCTCAGCACTTTGGGAGGCTGACGGGGCAGATCACGAGGTCAGGAGATTGAGACCATCCTGGCTAACACAGTGAAACCCCGTCTCTACTAAAAATACAAAAAATTAGCCGGGCGTGGTGGTAGGTGCCTGTAGTCCCAGCTACTCAGAGGCTGAGGCAGGAGAATGGTGTGAACCCGGGAGGTGGAGTTTGCAGTGAGCCGAGATCGTGCCACTGCACTCCAGCCTGGGTGACACTGCGAGACTCTGTCTCAAAAAAAAAAAAAGGAAGAAAAACCAGGAAATCTTACATAATAATCAGGATTGCCAGTGTCTCTGGGAAAACTGGAAGACCCAGCAATTGTTGGTCTGCATCTCATGTGGCAAAGGGTGGCCGTAACTGAGCAGCAGCTGCCAGCTCTAGGAGAGCCTACTCCCTTTTTCCCTCAGCTCAGTCCCCACCACCCCTCTGATTGCAGAGCCACCAGGTGTTTCTTATTTCTGTTCTGCCCCCGGAAGCACTTCAGATGGTGACTTACATAAGAAGAGGATAAATAAAATAGTATTTCTCTATTATCCATGAGATGCAAATACTAGGCAGAAAATTCATTTCCAGAGTCTTCTACGGAATATAAAGATTCAGTAGACAGAAAGGAAGAAAATTTTAGAAAAATAAATTAAAATAGCATATCATTAATCCAACTCCATGGAAAGAAAAATGAAATTATCTGAAGTCTGTCTAAAGGTAATTACCTAACACAGCTGGATTCATCTAACGCCATTTATCCTGACACCTGTTTAATCTTAAAAAATAAATTATCAAAACAGAAGGTTTGCTATTTTCAAATTAAGTTAAGCCTTTTAAGAAATTACCAAAAAATTCCACTTCCATGGCCCTTTCCACCACTCCCATTTGTAATCCCCTCCCCGTGTCTGAGCCTGTGTGGGCTAGAATGAAATATCAAACATCTGTATTAAAAGAAAAAAAAATCAGTTTAATTTTCTAAGTGAAATGCTAGATTCTTCATCTTTAAAACATCTCTGAAAAGTCTTAATTCACCCTCCCCTTTTTTTTTTTGAGATGAAGTCTCGCTCTGTCACCCAGGCTGGAGTGCAGTGGCGCGATCTTGGCTCACTACAGCCTCCGCCTCCCGGGTTCCAGCGATTCTCCTGCCTAAGCCTCCTGAGTAGCTGGGATTATAGGCACGTGCCACCATGCCCAGCTAATTCTTGTAGTTTTAGTAGAGATGGGGTTTTACCATATTGGCCAGGCTGGTCTCCTGACCTCAGGTTATCCGCCCACGTCGGCCTCCTAACGTGCTAGGATTACAGGCGTGAGCCACCACGCCCAGCCTAATTTACCGATTATATGCATGGAGACAGTCTGTACACGAGTAACTAGGCCGAACCAGCATTTGAACACAGGTTTGTTCGACTTCAAAGGCCACACACAACTGACCCCTAGGTTCCACGCCCCACAGACGAGGGCTGATCAACATGACAACATCTGTCAGACTCACACAAACCTTTCCTTGACTCTGAACTGAGAATGGCCTATGAAGTCCATATGTGAGATGGGCTTTATGAGATACGTCTTCTTTAGTCTGGCAAATTCATTTAAAATCTTAGAACAATTTTTTTCTTTTTAATATTTATGGTTACTTCTGGAGAAAACAATCACACTCATATTACTTTGGCTAATATTAGACTGTTGCTTAAAATAATAAGCCTTAAAATAGTGTTCTCAACTGCATTCTTTCAGCTGTTTAGACGCTACCTTCGGTATCCCTAGACTAACAAAGAGCTAAACAGTACTCCCATCACCCCCACTCCCACCCACCCCAGAGGATCCAGATTTACCTTAGAGTTAGGCTCAATATAATTAATAAGGTGGCAATGAGACCAACTGTAGCCTTCCAGACATCTAGGGAGTATAAATACAGTGTCCCAGCCTCTGGAAAATGTTCCTTATAGAGGCTAAAATATCTCCACGGAAGAGAGAGTCCTGGAAGTATTTCCTGCTTTCATTTTCCACCTAGTTCATTCAGGCGATAAATGTGCTTTTGAAGTTTTAAAGTTGATATTTGATAACTGCCTCTGGCCGTACAACTCAGATTCTGACGGCATATACTCTAAAGTTAAAACTAGAAATTTTAAGTTCCTGGTGAGAAGACTTAAAACCTGTTTTTTATCTTGTTAGTCATGTTCTCAATGCCACTTGAAAACCATTTTAAGGTTTTATCTTTTCTTTGGCACCAAAATTAGAGACACAGAGACTGATGACAATAATACAAAAAGTTACACACAAAAAGTTTAAACATTTGAGGGTTTTTTTTTTGTTTGTTTTGAGATGGAGTCTCGCTCTGTCACCCAGGCTGGAGTGCAATGGCGTGATCTTGGCTCACTGCAACCTCCACCTCTCGGGTTTAAGCAATTCTCCTACCTCAGCCTCCCAAGAAACTGGAATTACAGGTACACACTGCCACACCCAGCTAATTTATTTTTATTTTTATTTATTTATTTATTTATTATTATTTTTGTATTTCAGTAGAGACAGCATTTCACCATTTTGCCCAGGCTGGTCTCAAACTCCTGAGCTCAGGCAATCCACCTGCCTCGGCCTCCCAAAGTGCTGGAATTACAGGTGTGCACCACTGCACCCGGCCCGGGATGTTTTTATAATGCTGGTGGCAGGTAAGATTATTGTCTCTCTCGTGGGCTGCATCTACTCAGGACTTCACTGTAGGAATAAAACTAAATATATGTTTAGAGGCCGAAGGCTGACAAAGTTATTTCCATTCTTCAGCTCATTTCCATACTAGTAGCTCATTGGCATTCACTTCCAGAGACAGGTGGAATTGGCTCGATTATCTACGTTCCACAGATTAAAAAACTGAAGCTTAGGGACAGCAAGGTCACAGAGGTGATAAGTGATGGAGCCACGACTCAGACAAGGTCCTCTCCCCCACACCAGACTTGTGTTTATGCTGAGGAGTTCACATTCAAATCTGCAGTCTCCCTGAATACATTCAACAGTGAGCTGTATGATGAACGTTTTGTTTCAATTCAAACCTTCAAAACCAAGCCACTTAGTCAAAACAAATGTAAAACACAAAGTGCTATGGACATGTCTTTGATAACTTAAATGGAAGAAAAATACCTGGTAAAACGAAATCCTTTCCACTAATCTTTCCTCTGTCTCTTCCACCAAACTCACAGAGGGCAATGTAGATATAAGAATTTCCAGGTCCTTTTCAAGAGATGCATAGTTTTCATCAAATTCTTCCCATTTCTAGAGAATCAAGGACATAAAATCAATGGAAGCTTTTACTAGATTGGTTCCAGATAACAACACAATTCATCACCAAACAAAAATGAACACCAAGACCATACAAAATTAAAGCACAGATTCCAGGTGTGTCAGAGACGTAACCCACTCTGGTAAGCGCTCAACATCGAATGGAAAAGAATTCCATTGCCTTTGAGGACAAGGTTTAAAAAGAATCTCAGCTGGCATTTAGTGTTTTATGCTTGTCTTGTCAAACTGGGTAACATGACTAAAGGAGTAATACAATGAAGTTAAAGTGATACTCTTATCAACTCTGTAGAGACCTCAGAGCCACAAGAGGCCCTTTCTCTTACTAGGAAAGGGAAAGAGCTAAATTTTAGACCCTTATTCAACAGAAGCTCTTATTAGGCTGCTCTTGCTCTCCACGCCCAAGCCCACGCCCATCAAACCCCCATGCCACTTGAAGCATAGGTCTGCTCAGGGTATCTTTGAGGAGTACAGGCTTACACTTCATCAGGGGACAACAACTGCCTTAGCTCTAGTCTTGTCATCTTTCAGCTTGTCCCGTTTTCACGGACGCCCACCCCTAGGATCCCAACACACCACAGAGCTGAGTTACTGACTCCAAACATCATCTGTTAGAAAAATAACCATCTCACTCATTTCCATATCTATTCACATAGTGGCTCACTTAGCTTTTATAGAACACTCGCTGGGTCCATGGAGTCTTTTTAAAAAAACACCATGACATATTAGAAATATCAACTTGACACACTGACTAGAAAATAAATTTTGTTAGCAAAAAATAACACCATATTATATTATCAAGTTAAACATTTCCTTCCTTCATTTTTTTTTTTTGAGATGGAGTCTCATTCTGTCACCTAGGCTGGAGTGCAGTGGCACATCTCGGCTCATTGCCAGCTCCGCCTCCCGGGTTTACACCATTCTCCTCCCTCAGCCTCCTGAGTGGGTGGGACTACAGGCGCCCGCCACCACGCCCAGCTAATTTTTTGTATTTTTAGTAGAGACAGGGTTTCACCGTGTTAGCCAGGACGGTCTCAATCTCCTGACCTCGTGATCCGCCCCCCTCGGCCTCCCAAAGTGTTGGGATTACAGGCGTGAGCCACCGCGCCCAGCCTCCTTCCTTTTTTCTTTATTTCCTTTAAGTACTAACATTGGCTATGAAAGGCTGTGAGGGGAATGCCTCAAAACTGAGAAGGAGCTTTATGCATGCTTATTTTTTTTCTTTGAATTTAGACAAGATTGTCATTACCCATTTTAGAACATCAGGGCCTGTTCTCTTGAAGAAGTACAGTTTCTAAACCAGTAACTGTTTCACCCAAATGATCTCATTCAAGGTCTCAAAGTGCTTATCGTTTTGCTTATTCATACATGAACCTAAAAGGCAGAGAGACGCAGTACCATCCCAAATCTATGTACGAGAAATCCCAGCCAACCTTTCCTTCAGGGAGTGGCCTCAGAACCTGAGCAGGGGTCCACATTCCACATTCCTCACTGTCAGGCTTCCATTTAAGTATAGCTTAATGATAACTAGGTACTTCTTCTCAACACCTGGGGTGGTGATGGAAAATCAGGAATTCCCAGCTTCAGTACAACGTTTACAGAACCCAAATACCTGCAACAAACTCTGTAGCTTCATACCACGTTGGCGTGACTTTTCTTCTAGTATTTTAACTTCTGTTATTTGTTCTGCCCAAAATGTCTCTCTCTTTTGCAATAAAGAAGGAAATACTTTGGCAGAGTATGCTTGGATCAACAACATGTCAGCAACAAGCTTCTGGAAAAAAACCTATGAGATGGAGAAAGTTTTAATATTTATTTTGAAATTGTGAAAATCTTAAAAACCAAGTTACTTCAACTTTATATCCAGTTATTTTTGTTTTAAATCCAAAATCCCAGGACATCCATGTAGAGTCAAATTGACCAGCCTGGCCAGCATGGCGAAATCCCATCTCTACCAATAATACAAAAATTAGCTGGGCATGGTGGTGAATGCCCGTCATCCCAGTCATTTGAGAGACTGAGGCAGGAGAATCATTTGAACCCAGGAGGCGGAGGTTGCAATGAGCCGAGATCGTGCCAATGCCACTGCACTCCAGCCTGGGCGACAGAGCGAGACTCCCTCTCAAAAAAAAAAAAAAATCTCTTGGTCTTTGAACACTAGTGGAACTTCAATGAATTATAAAGAAGTATTATCCTTAAGTGTTATTTTCCACTAAATAATCCATGTTAAATGGCAAACATTTTTGTCAATTTCGATTTCCAGATAGAGCTTTCTACATCAGTTGTTTTGAGTCTAAATGCTACAAAAAGATAGAAGCCAGCTAGGTGTGGTGGCACACATCTATAGTCCCAGCTACTCAGGAGGCTGAGGTGAGAGGATTGTTTGAGACCAGGATTTTGAGGCTACAATGAGCTATGATTATACCACTGCACTCCAGCCTGGAAAACAGAGTGAGACCCTGTCTCTTAAAAAAACAAAAACAAACAGACAAAAAAAACAAAAAACAGATGCCACTGTGGCTGATGAATTTCAAGACAAGTTGGATGGACAGACGTGCAAACTCAAGCAGCCCGCATATTCAAAAGACAGGACGCCTTAACCTTGGCTTTAACTTCCACTCAAGAAAATGACGAAATAAAGGGGATTTGCTGATTTATAGGAATCCTGGACATAAAGCTTCCTGTATTTGTATTTGAACTTCCAGAACCTTTCAAGAGGAAGGCTTTATTTCACCTGGTTCTTCTCCATTTACTGCCTCCTCCAGTTGTCTGTAGGGAACCCTCCGTATTATGTGACTCCCTTCTCTTAAGCCTTGAAAATGACATATACATAGAGACGTTTACAAAAGCATCTAGCAAGGGGCCTGACACACTGTAGATAATCAATATTATTTTCTCCTCTTCCCCTCCATCCTTCATACAATATTTACCTTTCATCTTTTCTTAGACTAAGCTCTACCTTCCAAATGCTAGACCGTAAGCTTACCTCAGGTAGGAACTGTCTTACACATTTTTAATTATCAGCACCTAGATTACTCTTTATCTTTAGCTGGTGATCAAGAGGTTTTTGTTTAATGAAATGAATTTTAAAAATGAAAGGATTTATTATAGTCTTATACTACATAATAATACACCTTCCTTTTGATTCCAGTTCTTAGGAAAGTCTTTTCTTCTTCTTCTTCTTTTTTTTTTTTTTTGCTGTGTCACCCAGGCTGCAGTGCAGGGGCGTGATCTCAGCTCACTGCAACCTCTGCCTCCTGAGTTCAAGTGATTCTCCTGCCTCAGACTCCTGAGTAGCTGGGATTACAGGCACCTGCCACCCTGCCCAGCTAATTTTTGTATTTTTAGTAGAGACGGGGTTTGACCATTTTGGCCAGGCTGGTCTCGAACTCCTGACCTCAGGTGATCCACCCACCTTGGCCTCCCAAAGTTCTGGGATTACAGGCATAAGCCACTGTGCAAAGCCAGGAAAGCCTTTTCTAACTTTCCTAAGTCACCTTCTGCTATTAAATGCTCTCATAGAATGGATCCTCAATTTAATTTGTTTGAAGACTTGTTGATAAATGTCTATCTTCTCAATCAGGTGAAAGCTCCATGAATATAAGGAACTGTGTCTGTTTTTACTCATAGCCCAAATTCCCAGCATGTACCAGGGTTCCTTGTACACATTAGGCATTCTAATAGATGTTTATTAGAAGGATGAATAGCTTAAATTTCAACAAAGAAGAAAAATGGATCCTTTCTGTTCACATTCAGAAATACCTTAAGATTTTAGTCTATGAAGGGGACATCTGACCCACGTGTCTGTCTCACCTTGTGATTTTCTATTTGAGCCTGTAACGCCACTTTACTTTTGGTTTGTTTTAAGTGGTCATGAGCAAGCTTTTCCTTCCCAATCTTCACCAGTTCTACCATGCCTTGCAACAAAGCATCTTGCTGGCTCTCAGTGATGAAAGGGCTGCTGAGTTCCGTGTACCTGGCTCTTAGCATTCCCCACATACTGTCAAGTACATCCTGAAAAGAGAAGAGCAGGTGCACAAATGCATTTTCATCCAACCGGGGCAATAACTGAAAGACAAATCTACTCTGTTGGTGAAAGAAAAGAATCTGACTCCTCACAATCACAGTGCTGAGTCAATGTTTTCTGCTCAGGCATACCTCTAATTTGTAAACCTCCTGGAGTAAAACGTAAGGTAAATGAAGCCTCTCCCCTTCATCTCGTAGTTTGACCACTCGGCTCTCAGCGTTCTCCAGCTCCACTGTATATCCATCTGCTTTCTAAGTGAGAGACAATACAAGAAAAGAAAACCCTTCAATACGTCAGAGAAGCACACATAGTCATCTAAAAAGAATTAAACAGTACAGAAAGGGATGAAGGGAAAAACGAAAATCCCAGTTCCTGCTCCCTCACCTCTCCTTAACAATCTTCCCAGAGGTTCCCAGTTCCTAACATGCTCCATACCAGTAGGGGTATATGCGCATATCCTTAAACTCAATGAACTGCACCACAGCACTCTGTCCTGTGGTTAGCATTCCTCACTCACCAGCTCTTCAGCATCTCTTCACATCAGTATACACATATCTAGCTCCTTTGAAACAGACACACAGCATGCTATTGTTAAGGGTGTACCCTGCTTTTGTATCAGTCAGCTCTCAATGGACTTTTAGGTTATTTACAGTTTTTAACTCAAGCAGAGCTGCTGGGTCCATCCTTAAATATTTATGACTTATTTATTTATTTGTTTAGAGACAAAGGTCTGGCTCTGTCACCCAAGCTGGAGTGCAGTGGCACAATCTCAGTTCAGTTCACTGCAACCTCTCCCTCCCAGGCTCAATCAATGATCACGCCTCAGCCTCCTGAGTAGCTGGGACTACAGTTGTGTGCCACTGCACCTGGATAATTTTTGTATTTTTAATAGAGACAGGGTTCACCATGTTGGCCACGCTGGTCTCGAACTCCTGGCCTCAAGTGATCCACCTGCCTCAGACTCCCAAGGTGCTGGGATTATAGGCGTGAGCCACCATACCTGGCCAAAATATTTATCTCTATGCACTTATCTTATATCCTTAGGAGGAGTACAAGTTCAGCACCTCAAACAGTGCCTGAACATAGTGGATCCTCAATTAATATTTGCTAAATAAATGAAGTCAAATGATTGCTGGAAGAGAGAGTATTTATGTTTAAAATTCTGATATACAGACAAAGGATCCCCAGGACTCCCCTGGCAAGAGGATGAGGGTCTCATTTTCCAATATCCTTACCAACAGTGGACATACACATTTTGTCATGGTTGACAAGTGAAAATGGTCTCCTGTTGTTTTAATACATCGTGCTTCAGAAAATTAAGAGATGTTTTTAAAAGGTCAACATAAATAGTTTTCACTTTTTATTTATGTACTTAAGCCTTGCTGCTGCTCACAAAGGAAAGTAGTTCAGAAGCACGGCTTAAACGCAAAGCTCTGTGGTTCAAAGTTCAGTCAGTCTGGATTATTTTGACTTGATTACCTGAAGCTGTTCAGCAACACTCTGGCCACTGATTTCATTCAAAGACTGTTGTAAAGATGTCTTACTCTTAATGAGCTGATCATATAATCTCTTTATTTCATTCTGTAAGATAAATGCAGGAAACTAAGCAATCTCATTTAGGCCTTCATTATCTTTTTGTATATTTAGTTGGTTTTTATAATTTTTGTGACATTCGAAATTTCAAACAAATACAAAAATAGAGAAATCCCCATTGTATCATCATTAAACTTCAACAATTATTGATTCATGGCTGACCTTCTTCCCTCTACATCCTCCCTCCAGCTCTCAACTGTACCTAATCTCCTTTCCTTCAGGCTATTTTGAAGCAAATCCCAGGTCTCAAGTCATTTCATCAGTATATGTTTCAGTATATATTTCTAAAAGATAAAGATCCTTCTCTTTAAAAATACTCCAATATACTCCTCCCCTGCCATCAATAATAATTCCTTAGTATGATTTAACTACCCAGACAGGATTCACATATTCTTAATTGCCTATAATTTTTCTTTTTATTTCAATGAGGATCCAAATGAGGTCCATATGTCATGATGGATAAGTACATCTTAGATCTCTCTTAATCTGCAGAATCCCCGACCACCTTTCTTTTTTGTTTCTTGAATGTGTGTGTGTGAAAAAATGGGTCATTTGTTCAGTACAGTTTCCCACAGGCTGGATTTGGCAGACTACACTCCCAGTGTGCTGTTTAACCTGTTCTTCTTTTCTTGCGTCTGTTTTACTTGGATTCTAGAAGCTTGGTCAGATTCAGGCTTGATTTTTATGGGCAAGCCTCATTATAAATAGTATTGGGTTTCATTTCTTTTTCATTAGATAATTTTAGTAGCTTCCTAACTCTTCTACCTGCCTGGAGTCTCTCCCTCTCCAATTCACTTTAGACAACTGCTGGAGGAATCTACCTGAAACATACACGGATTGTCATTCCTTACCTCAAAAGTGTTAATGGCTCCCTCTAGCCTAGAAAAACAAATACAAATGCCACCCCCCCATTTTAATTGTTAAATCGCTAAGTGTAATACAAGAAATTAAACATTATGTTAGTTCATCCCAACAAATTCATACTCAAGACTCTATTTTTATCTTTTTTTTTACTTTTTTATTTTTTTGAGATGGGATCTATGATGTCGAGGCTGGTCTCGAACCTGGGCTCAAGCAATCCACCTACCTAGGCCTCCTAAGGGCTGGGATTACAGGCATGAGTTACTGCGCTCAGCCAAGACTTCAAAAAGGGCTTCACTTTCTGTTTTCTTGAGATGGAGTCTCGCTCTGCTGCCCAGGCTGGGTGCAGCAGTGTGATCTCAGCTCACTGCAACCTCTGCCTCCCAGGTTCAAGCAATTCTCCTGCCTCAGCCTCCCAAGTATCTGGAATTACAGGCACATACCACTATGCCTGGCTAATTTTTGTATTTTTAGTAGAGACGGGGTTTCACCATGTTGGCCAGGATGGTCTCAATCTCCGGACCTCAGGTGATCTGCCTGCCTCGGTCTCTCCCAAAGTGCTAGGATTACAGGCATGAGCCACTGCACTCAGTCAGGGCTTCACTTCAAATGATCTCCAACCAAGAGCAACAAACAGAAGAGTCTCATCATTTTCCTTAGTAATTCTTATTAACAAATGTCACCAGGGATAGTAATTAATAGGCATTAGGGGTCCATGCTGTAACTTAAAACAGTGCTAAAATAGGCTGTGTGCTCGGAATCATACCTGGTAACTGCAGTTGTAATCGAGGCCAGCTTTCAGGCACTTGCTTCTATAGACAGCTGCAGCCTGAGTGTGCTCCAGGCAGACTTGAAGGTTGTCAAAACATTCAAGGAGCAAGTTGGTGTTCTTGCCAGGCCAAGTCATGGCTTTCAAAAGATCACCCTTCTTGTCACTCAGTGCTAAATAAAGTTTCTTCAACTCAAGAGCCAGTGTCTGAAGTGGAGAGGAAGGAAGACAATGAATGAGCTCTGACCTCAAGAGGCTTCCACTCAGGCTTAACTCACGGGGCTGCTGTAATGGCCAAACACATGGGTTTGTGAGAAGTGCCCTACCTCGCAGTGCACCTGCTGGCCAGAACCATCCTCCCTGTAAAGCCTGGGCATCTCCAGCATCTCCTCCACACTGCTGAGGCACTGACTGAGGGTCAGGAATAGTTCAAACAATTTTTTATCCAAATGGATATATGCCGCTTCTGTCATATTTTCCTGAATCAAGAGGAAAAAAGAAAAAGAAAATCAGGATACCTTTGCCTTCCTAGACCTATATTTTGCCTAGTTTCCATTATAGTTTACGATTTATGTTATGCTTCTTTTGTAATAAGTTGCTTCAAACACTTTGTGAACTAGGTAGCAGAACAAATAAATAAACTCACGATGTTAAACTCGGAGAAGAACGAGTTTAAGAAGCTCAACGTTAGGTAGTTATTTGAGTACTGAATGGGATTAAAAAGTCATAAGATGAAGGATCTCTTAGCAGGGCGATCCAGGTGAAAGTGTGGTCCCAGATAAATTACACTGTCTCCTTTACCACTGTTTCCCACCCTCCACATTCCAATGTAGGAGAAAGCGGTTAATGAAATCAAGTATAGCCTGGAGAAGGAAAAGAAGTCAAAAAAGAGAAGCCTGAAGCGGTTGATTACAAAGAGTGGGTACAGTGTCTTAAAGACAGGAGCAGCCTGCAGAGGAGGGAGAAGTGTCATTTATGAGCCAATTGTGAGAATCAAGGCTTAGGTGTATGACTCCAAGCACGTCCCCAGTGTCGTGCATTGGGCTTGGTGAGTCTGGGAGCCACAGATCTGTTTTAGCATAAGCTGTTGGGGTCACCTCTTTTACTTTACCCACAGCTACCCTGAATTCTTGAACAGTTACAAGTAGTTTAGGGGCATGCCATAGCTAGTCAGCACTCCAGCTTGGGCCCTATCTCCTACTCTCTTCTCTGATGGACACCGCACATAACCTAGCAAGCTCAGTGTTAAGTCTGCTCAGCGTTGAAAACCATGCCTATACTCCCTCCCTACTCTTCTCCCTCACCCTTCCAATCCCAGATCACCACTGCAGACAGAACTCATCAATCATGATCCTCTTTCCTGCTGATCCTGGACTCAGAATCCTTTGCACACAGTCCCTAGGAAATCATTACAAAATTTATTAGAGTTCGCAAGCAAGATCAATTCTATTTGCAATCCTAGGACCCATTCCACTGTGTGTCCTATGACTTGTTCTGTGACGACAATTATGACCAAGTCACAATGATGGTATCTCCTTTCTTTGTTTATATTACTGCAATGAGGAAAATACATTGTGTGCAGCTTCTACCTGTGTCTGAAGGTTACTTGCTTCTTGGCGCAGGTCTTCAAGTTGGGTGGTGTAGGTTTTCAGTTCTTCAGTTGTTGGGTATCTAAAGTTATACATACTCACACTGGGTAGAATACCCATATTTGTGGAAACCTATTTGACAAAGGGAAACTCTATTAGTGACAGTTTTAGACCCTGCTGATGTTAATTAATTTTTTTATTTTCAAGATGGAGTCTTGCTCTGTCGCCCAGGCTAGAGTGCGGTGGCATGATCTCAACTCACTGCAACCTCTGTCTCCCATGTTCAAGCGATTCTCCTACCTCAGCCTCCTGAGTAGCTGGGATAATAGGGACCAGCCACCACGCCCGGCTGACTTTCGTATTTTTAGTAGCGACAGGGCTTTGCTGTTAGCCAGGCTATTCTCGAACTCGTGACCTCAGGTGATCCACCTGCCTCAGCCTCCCAGATTGCTGGGATTACAGGCATGAGCCAACATGTCCAGCCTGCTGATGTTAATTTAAATAGAAAAAGATACCTTAGCATGCTGTCTTCTGAGTCATTTTCTTGGTGAGCATTTTTGTCTGTCTTGTCATTTATAAGAAAAATAATTAAATTAAGTTTTAATATTTTGGACAGCTTTGAAAAGTCATGACTAGTTATATTTAGATACTTGAGGGTTCATTTAGATATCAAAATGAGAGGAAAGGCCAGGCTCAGTGGCTTATGCCTATAATCCCAGTACTTTGGGAAATAGAGGTGGGAGGATCCCTTGAGGCCAGGAGTTCAAGGGAGTTCAAGATCAGCCTATACAATATAACAAGACACTTTCTCTACCAAAAAAAAAAAAAAATTATAAAAAAATTTTAAAGTAGCTGGTCATGGTGCTACACACCAGTAGTCCTAGTCACTCAGAAGGCTGAGGCAGGGGGATCATTTGAGCCCAGGAGTTCAAAGTTACAATGAGTTTTGGTCATGCCACTGCACTCCACCCTGGGTAACAGCGAGAACCTGTTTCTTTTTTCTTTGAGACAGAGTCTCGCTGTTGTCACCAGGGCTGGAGTGCAATGGCGCAATCTTGGCTCACTGCAACCTCTCTCACCCGAGTTCCAGCAATTTTCCTGCCTCAGCCTCCCAAGTAGCTGAAATTACAGGCGCCCACCACCATGGCCAGCTAATTTTTGTATTTTTAGTAGAGACAGGGTTTCACCATGTTGACCAGGCTGGTCTCGAACTCCTGACCTCAGGTGATCCACTGCACCTGGCTGAGAACTTGTCTCTTAAAAAAAAAAAAAAAAAAGGTGGTGTGTGTGTGTGTGTGTGAAACCATTAATCTTTCAGTTTAGTAATGACAACATTCATGCTACAGGGTTAGCTGTTTATTTACCAGTTTACTTTTGACACAGCCAACTGTTAGAATAGAATTCAAGTCTCTTCTAAGGGATGGCTTTGCATCTTTGTTATTGAAAAGTTAAATAAGTACTGAAAATGAGCTGTGATTTCAGAAGGCTGAATGATTCAGAGTTAGCTTTTTCCTCAAATTGGAAAGCTAACAAATAAAATGAAACGGGGTGAGATGGTAGATGACTCTGCTTGGGGAAAGAACAATGAGTGGAGTTCTCCTCTTTGCAAGAGACCTATGTACACGTTACAGTGTAATATGGAGAAACCAAGGCTAAAGGCCAACTGATGAGTTTGATTCAACTTTAATTGGTCAAGTAAGGTCCTTAGGAGGAAAGAGGAAGCTAAGAAGTTCCTATCAGACTGGGGGATTGGGAAATCATGGGTAACCTTTGCCCAGGCAATGTGAGTGTGTGGTGGAAGGCAGAAGCCTGTCTTGTACGCAATGGGGCTGTTTTGCTCACCTGCTCCCTGTCTAGAGAGAGGCAGCAGTGGCTGACACAGCAAGCCAGCCTGATAGAGCCTGTGACGGCAGTGATAAGGAGGGCCAATCAGAGGGAACACCAATTGGCCAGTGCCATTGGCACAGGGGTTGGCAAATGGTAGATTCCAAAGAATTTTCTGATGAATGAATGACACTCATATAGCACTGTATAGTTTTTTTTTTTTTTTTTTTTTTTTTTGAGACGGAGTCTCGCTCTGTCACCCAGGCTGGAGTGCAGTGGCCGGATCTCAGCTCACTGAAAGCTCCGCCTCCCGGGTTTACACCATTCTCCTGCCTCAGCCTCCCGAGTAGCTGGGACTACAGGCGCCCGCCACCTTGCCCGGCTAGTTTTTTGTATTTTTTAGTAGAGACAGGGTTTCACCGTGTTAGGCAGCATGGTCTCGATCTCCTGACCTCGTGATCCGCCCGTCTCGGCCTCCCAAAGTGCTGGGATTACAGGCTTGAGCCACTGCACCCGGCCCACTGTATAGTTTTTAAAGTGTTTCTTAAAACATATATTCATTTCTTTATTCATTCAATAAACAGTAACTGAGAGTCTATGATGTCCTAGGTACTGTGCTTGGCACTCAAATGCTAACCAGGCAGACATGATCTGTCTTTCTTCCCCATCTAATGGGGAATACAGACTATAAATAAACAGGTGGATAGTGTAATAAAAGCTCTGATGAGGGAAGCCCTGGGTGCTACAGAAGTACAAAGAAGGGGTCCCTAATGCACGTTTCCAAGATCAAGAAAATGTGTCAGCCAAGTGAAAAACTCACTTGGCAACTTTGCTTTTTGCAGAATATACATGTTTATTTAATGAATGCTTGTTGGATTTTCAAAGACAAACAGGCTATTTACACCATGTAGATGCAGACTGACCTGAAGCTCCACAAGCTGAGGGAGTGGGAGCTTTATTTTTGATGAGAGTTCGTGATGCAGATATTGCCACTTATCTCCATTTTGGCCCTGGGGTGACAAGATTGAGTCTGGAACGTCATTTTCGGGGCTGGATGCCTGGTTGCTTTTGAAGAAGAACAAAAGGTGAAGAGAATAATCAACACTAAAAATTTTGTATACATTCACAGTTCTATGAGCAATTTTTAAAAGAAACACTCTTAATTCTCCCAGTCATAAAACCACTGAATGTCCAACTCTATTTTTAAATGTTTTACCTTGCAGATGATTCCTGAGCTGTATCTTTATCACGTTGGCAATACTGGGGCCACATTTTCTTAGCATTAAATTCTATGAATTTGATGAAATCTTTCTGTTCCATTGGTTTTAACTCCAGAACCTGTAACTGAATGAGATTCCAATGGTCCAATCCATCAAGTTTTTCAATTAGTACCCTATAGTTTCCTCTGCTGAGATAAATCTAATTTTGAGTCAGTTCCTAAATCATTAATTACTATGTCTCTTTCTTGCATCCCTGTTCTTGTAAACTCTCACTTCCCAAAAACCCATTTAAAATATTCACACAATAGCTGTTATTTAAACTGCATACATGGAAAATCATCAAAGACATACAAACTTTTTTTTTTTTTTTTTTTTTTTTTTGGGACGGAGTCTCGCTCTGTCGCCCAGACTGGAGTGCAATGGCACAATCTCGGCTCACTGCAAGCTCCACCTCTCAGGTTCAGGCCATTCTCCTGCCTCAGCCTCCGAGTAGCTGGGACTACAGGCGCCCGCCACCACGCCCAGCTAATTTTTTGTATTTTTAGTAGAGACGGGGTTTCACTGTGTTAGCCAGGATGGTCTCGATCTCCTGACCTCATGATCCGCCCACCTCGGCCTCCCAAAGTGCTGGGATTACAGGCATGAGCCACACGCCCGGCCACAAACACATTTTGAAAACACAGGCAAAGCAGAGCTGCAACTACAGAAGTTCACCCTGAAGATAGTTGATATAAGATGCAAGTTGATATAAGATGCAAGTTAATAAAGGAGCAAAGTTATGGTGTCCCCAATGTTAGCAGCTGAAAGCAAAGCAGGTGCCATGGTAAATGCTGAAAACTCCCAGAGTTTCTGCACACACACACACACCCACATGCCACACTTTGCAGAAATTCCATATAGAAAGCTTTTTTTTTTTTTTTTTTTTCTGGAGACAAGTCTCATGCTGTCACCCCAGGCTGGAGTACAGTGGTGTGATCTCAGCTCATTGCAACCTCTGCCTCCTGGATTCAAGTGATTCTTGTGCCTCAGCCTCCCGAGTAGCTGGGATTATAGGCACGCACCACCACCTGGCTCATTTTTTTGTATTTTTAGTAGAGATAGGGTTTCACCATATTGTCCAGGCTGGTTTTGAACTCCTGACCTCAAATGATCCACCTGCCTCAGCCTCCCAAAGTGCTGGGATTACAGGCATGAGCGACTGTGTCTGGGTTTTTTTTTTTTTTTTGAAACAGGGTCTCACTATGTTGCCCAGGCTGGTCTCCAACACCTGGCCACAGGTGATCCTACCACCTCAGCCTCCCAAGTAGCTAGGACTGTAGGTTTGCACCACCTTGCCTGGTTAAAAAGTTATATTCTTGTCCCTACAACTGTTGGGGGCTAGAATTACCTGTTGCTGCTGGAAATCTTTTTGTCTGCTGAATAGTGGCCTTTCAGTTACAATGGATTCCAATGCAGAAAGGTTAACTGGTTGGAGAGCTTTTGGATGCTCTGGCTCTGAGGATTTCTTTAGAATGGTAGGATGCTGCAAAATATTTCATAATGGCAGGCTATTTATTTTTAAAAACAAACTCCCCTTTATCTCAATTCCAATAATGGGACCACATAGAAAAATTTTATATGAAATATATGATGGTATTTTGTTATTTGCTATAATTATATACTATAATTTTTTGCTTTTTGAGATGGAGTTTCGCACTTGTTGCCCAGGCTGGAGCGCAAGGGTGTGATCTTGGCTCACTGCAACCTCCGCCTCTCGGGTTCAAGGGATTCTCCTGCCTCAGCCTCCCAAGTAGCTGTGATTGCAGGTGTGCCCACCACACCCAGCTAATTTTTGTATTTTTAGTAGAGACAGGGTTTCACCATGTTGGCCAGACTGGTCTCAAACTCCTGACCTCAGGTGATCTGCCTGCCTCATTCTCCCAAAGTGCTGGGATTACAGGAGTGAGCCACCACGCCCAGCCTACTATGATTTAATGTACTTATTTCATAACAACTTCAAAAACTACTACATTTGGTGAAGTGATCATCTTACTTCTTCAAGCTAATTCATACAATGAATTACTAAAAGCAAGAAAATGTATTGCCTTTTTTCTTAAGAACAAATACCAAATAAAAAAGTATCAAAAAGAGAAACAGTATTATAAATCCAAATTTCCCTTATGGCTAAAATACATTTTTTTAAAAAGAGAGAACATATGAGGATGAAAGGGGAACCACATAGCCTATATATATGCAGCCAGTCTTATTTCTGTGAACATAAATCTCGTAAGTAGGAACCACTCATAAGCACACGCAAATCTTATATAGTAAGATCTACTCATAAGATGCACATTTGCATTTATAAACACTGAGTGCTTTTAAAAATCATGAGAACACTTTAGCTATATGATACTTTGATTAGTATATATAAATATTTGCAAATCAATAACAAAGTATCCTGGAAAGAGGTTTATGTTTCTGATGTCAAATTTTAGTCACATCTATGAAAGCTTTGTTTTCCAGTCAATTAGAGTCACAACATTCCTTTATAATACATCCTTCTTTTATGAAGAAGCCTTACACTAGGCTTCACTGCCAGCAAGAACACTCAGCCACATTAAACCAACACAAACCAAACCACCACCATCACCAACAACAACCTAGACAGGAAAACTGCAAACTAGAATGAAATAAAAATAACAAGCCAGTGTACTCATCTACAGTGTTAATGTGTGGAATTCTTTCACACTTAGTACAGTTTCTCTGTAGCTGGTTCATCACTTCCAACCAGAGTTCTCTTCTGGCGGGTCTGCCACGTATGTATATCAAGACGTATATCAAGATGAATCAAGTCTATAGATAGTCATTTTTTACCTGATCTTCACTGTGCTTCTCCTGAAGCATCATCTGGACTTTTTCTAAATTGCACTTCACTGTTTTCAGTTTCAGCGAAAGCGCTTCAGCCTCATGTTGAGTGGCTCCATTATCTCCCAGGCCCTGATCTTTGCAAGTCTCTAACAGAAAGGCAACCTTGTGCTCAATCTCTGTTAGCATAGCCTAGGAAATAAAAGCATTTAATTATTCATAGTGTTGTTCTTGAAGAAGTGTTCTTCTCGCAAACAAGTTAAGACTTATTCTTTTTACCTAAGTGTGTACAAGAAGCCCCAGAAACACAGGATGGAAGAAACCCTGGAAAAACAAAAACGTCCACAGAATTCTTGTGCTTTTCAGCAGGGGTGCAACCAAACCAATCCCAATTACACATATCACTCTGTAAAATAATTTAAGTAAATGACTCTATAGTCACCTCACAAAACACATCAGAACATATCCAGCAGAGGATGGTGGTTAAGAACACAGATCTTGGAACCAGACTATCCGGTTTCAGATCCCAGTCCTGCGACTTAGTAGATGTGTAAGCATAGGCACCTTACTTCAGAGGCGTGTGCCTCTAGTAGTCCGTAAAATGAAGATAATAACCGAACTTACCTCCTAGGGTCATTATGAGGAGTGAATGAATTAAATCCATGTACTTTGGCCAGTGCTTGATACCAATCTGTGCTTAAAAAGTGCTGATGTTCTTACTTTCCCCCTACCTTCCTAATCCTTTTTTTTTTTTTTTTTCCTGAGACGGAGTCTCACTCTGTTGCCCAGGATGGAGTGCAGTGGTGTCATCTTGGCTCACTGCAACCTCTGCCTCCCAGGTTCAAGTAATTCTCCTGCCTCAGCCTCCTGAGAAGCTGGGATTATAAGAGTGTGCCACCACACCTGGCTACTTTTCATATTTTTAGTAGAGGTGGGGTTTCGCCATGTTGGTCAGGCTGGTCTCGAATTCCTGACCTCGTGATCTGCCCACTTAGGCCTCCCAAAGTGCTGGGATCACAGGCGTGAGCCACCACGCCTTGCCTACCTTCCTAATCTTTTATGTTGCAATCCAAGTGTGGAGTAGGAATTTAAAAAAGAACTCCATGTAACTGTTTGAAAATTATTTCCCTTGCTCTTTTCCTTCTCTTTCTCAAGCCAAATAAGCCTCCAAACTCTCAGAACACCACAGAAGAAATAATTTGGAACCTGAAATACTTAGTTATTGATACAACCAGCCAATTCACACAAATCTAAAAATACATCAGCTGGATGAAGTAAGTTTCCCAGTAAGTCTCGGTCATTGTATTCCTGCTCAACAGATCAAGTTTGCCCTCTCCTGGGGCTCAGCAGCCTGCTTGGTCATGCCAACTGGCTGGGCACTCAAGTCAGCAGCAACAGACAAACTCACATTCCAGCACCATGATCATTTGTACTAAAACTCGGTGCATGACTAAGAACAACCTTCATTCATTGAGCGAATTTAAGGAATTACAAATTTTCCTTAAGGAAGAACTCTATTCTTAAAACAAAATTTCAAATAATTTATCTTATAACTCCTTCATCCAAGCAAGCTACAATAGGCCCCTTCATCCATGCTTTTACTTTTTGTGGTTTCAGTTACCTGCAGTCAATCATGGCTCAAAAATATTAAATGGAAAATTCCAGAAATAAATAATTCATACATTTTAAATTTTGCACCATCTGAGCAGCATGATAAAATTGCACACCATCCTGCTCCATCCCATCCAGGATGTGAATCATCCCTTTGTCCAGCATATCCACACTCTACCACTCTGCCCATTAGTTACTTAGAAGAGGTTGAGTATTCCTAATCTGAAAATCCAAAATCCCAAAATGCTCCAAAATCTGAAACTTTTTATGCACCATGCCAGAAATGGAAAATTCCACACCCAACCTCATGTGATGGGTCACAACTGAACTTTGTTTTGTGCATAAAATTATTAAAGTTATTATACAAAATACCTTCAGGGTATGTGTATGAGGTATAGATAAAATATAAATTGAGGGCTAGCATGGTGGCTCATACCTGTAATCCCAGCACTTTGGGAGGCTGAGGCAGGAGGATCACTTGAGGCCAGGAGTTTGAGACCAGCCTGGGCAACACAGTGAGATCCCGAGTCTACAAAAAACAAAGTTAGCCCGCCATGGTGGTGTACGCCTGTAGTCCCAGCTATTCCAGAGATTGGGGGCAGGAGGACTGCCTGAGCCCAGTGGTTCAAGGCTGCAGTGAGCCATGATCATGCGACTGCACTCCAGCCTGGGTAACAGAGCAAGACCCTGTTAACTCTAATATAAATAAAGACATTAATTTATTAATTTAGTGTTTAGACTTGAGTACTCTCTCCAAGGTATCTCATTATGTATATGCAAATATTCCAAAATCCCCCCTAAAAAACCCAAATGCAAAATACTTCTAGTTCCAAGCATTTTGGGATAAGGGATACTCAATCTGTAGCCATCTCAGTTGTCAGATTGAAAAAACATAATACACAGAGTTTGGTACTATCCGCAGTTTCAGGCATCCACTGGGGGACTTGTAACACTGTCCCCAAAGATAAAGGTGGGACTACTCTACTTACATCCTCTATAGATTCTTCTAAGTTTAAACAATATGTACCCATAGATTGTACAGTGGCTATAAGCAAAATGTAGCATAATTTTATGCTGTTTTTCCCACTTAACTATTTACATACTTTTTCATCTGTCTCCACATGTTTCATGATTTTCATTTTAACAGCTACAAGTTGATATCCCATGATTCACTTACCAATTTCCCTCGTTACCCCTTTGTTTCTAGTTCTTCACTTTTGTAATCAAAGCTTCAATAATTATTTTTCTCATTTTAGATTATTTTCAGAAGGTAAATTAAAAGTAATGGTACTGGCCAGGCATGGTGGCTCATGCCTGTAATCTCAGCACTTTGGGAGGCCAAGGCAGATGGATCACCTAAGGTCAGGAGTTCGAGATCACCCTGGTCAAAATGGGGAAACCCTGTTTCTACTAAAAATATAAAAATTAGCCAGGTGCTGTGGCGCATGCCTGTAATCCCAGCTACTTGGGAGGCTGAGGCAGGAGAATCACTCGAACCCAGGAGGCAGAAGTTGCAGTATGCCGAGATTGTGCCACTACACTCCAGCCTGGGCGAGAGCGAGACTTCGTCTCAAAAAAAAAAAAAAAAGTAATGGTACTTTTAGCTCAAAGAAGATGAATAGCTTATATGTTGACACCTGACCTCCCAAAACATTGAGCCAATTAGATAGAACTATCAGACATTAGAGGATCTATTTTTCCAGAATGATATAATTTTTTCTAATGTAATGTAGAAACAATAGGTGTTCTACTTTATGTCTTTAATAATCAAGATTAAACAATTCTCAAATATTAAATTACTAAGCATAATCCTCCCTCCCTCCCTTCTTTCCTTTCTCTCTTTCTTTTTTTGACAGTGTGTTACTCTCTCGCCCAGGCTGGAATGCAGTGGTGCAATCATAGTTCACTGCAGCCTTGAATTCTTGGACTTAAGAGAAACTCGTGCCTCAGCCTCCCAGGTAGCTGGGACTACAGACACACACCACCATGCCCAGCTAGTTTTTTTTTTTATTATTCATTTTTATTATTTTGTAGAGACGAGGTATAACTATGTTGCCCCGGCTGGTCTCAAACTCCTGGCCTCAAGCAATCCACCCGCCATGGCCTCCCAAAGTGCTGGGATTATAGGTGTGAGCCACCACGCCTGGTTCATAATCTTGACTGAACTGTTTGCTCCTGTCCTTTGGCCATTTTTCCACTGGAATTTTGTGTTTTTACAGACCACTTTCAGGTTTTTATATGTTTCAATAATAACTTTATTGTGTCATTTTATATAAAAGAGCCAAAGATGCCCTTGTATGTTGGCCCCACGTGGTTTTTCTTCAAAGCAGTTCAGAAGCAGTAAGTTCAAAATAGCGCCAGCACCAGACTCAAATTTTTACACTTTTGACAGCTTTAAATGCAGCCCAAATAAATGTCTTTTAATCCATTTAGAGCCTGTCTGCTTTGTATACTGCTGGAAACTGCACCCAACATCTGCCAGCCATGGACAAGACTAACCCTGGGCTATACAACCAGGCCAAGCCTCTGCTGCCCTTTGGTGCTCTCTGACCCAGAGACTCCACTGTGCTGAGACATTGCTAGACACATAAGTTCCCTCTCTGTTTCTCCCTTCCCCGGGGAGTTCCCTTGCCTTCCCCCGCCTCTGTGTGGTGGTCCGACCCCCAGTCTATGTCTTCGCCTCTGGAAGGTCTCCTGCAGTAAAGAGCTTCCCTGTCCCTCACGATCCTAATCCTGCCAAAATGCTGCCCAAATAAAGCTTGGTGGGGGCTACGGCCACCTGGTAGTCACGTCTTTTCCTTGAGCAGCCTGGAAATCCTTGAACTCACTGCAAGTGGCAATGAAGATGGGATTCTGGTGACAATCAAGCAGTTGGCATAGGGTCTACCCAGTCAGTAGATAATCAGCTGGCAAATCAATCCTGAATGGCCTTAAGTGGGTGGGACTCAAAATCTGGACTGCCTCGAGTTGAGCTTAGCATAGCATTGCTCTGGGCTATATGACGCTCTATGGCATTCACAGGCTCCCCTGGGCCTCATCAGCCAGGCCAAGCGGCAGTGCCAGTATCTGAGTGAACCTATCCTTTTAGAACTGGCTTTTGGGCTGGGAATGATAGCTCACACCTGTAATCCAGCACTTTGGGTGGATCACTTGAGCCCAGGAGTTCAAGACCAGACTGGGCAATATAGTGAGACCTCTCATCTCTACAAAAAACCACAAAAAGTAGCCGGGTGTGGTGGTGCAGGGCTATAGTCCCCGCTACCTGGGAGGCTGAGGTGGGAGGATCACCTGAGCCCAGGAAGTCGAGGCTGCAATGAGCTATGATTGCTCCACTGCACTCCAGCTTGGGCAACAGGGTGAGACCCTGAAAAAAAAAAAAGAACTGACTTTGGAGATCAGAGGTGCTGAGCTGCACAGAGAAGGAGGCTGGCCTATCTGTCTGGGGATGTTGTAAGATTGTGGGCTTACATAGAAGGGGAGAATGCACACCTGTGGATCAAAGGCAGGCTACCCACAACAACATAACAGGCTACAGCAGAAAACACTCCCTGTGGCAGGGCTAGTGATATGGGTACTCTGAGACAAGAGGATGTCTTCATCCCTGGTAGACAAGCCCATATGGCAGAGACAAGGCTGGTTCCCTAAGTGCAGCTGGGAGACAGGTCTTTGCAAGCAGCTCGCATGCCCCTGCTCTTGTGACACTCGATTATGCTGTTGCAATGTCATCATTCTAGCCTCTCCCTGGAGGGATTAGAAACCCCAACCTTTGGGCTGAGACGGCAAGCTTTACTCAGAGTGACTGGCGGCAAGGAAGTTTATATCCCTGCCCCTCCCAAGCAAAACCCAGGGCATTCCTCGTAAAATGGCTGCAAAGATTGCAAATCAAAACTTTTGGTTTCATTTCTGATGAATGAATATTCTAATTACTTATTAAAATCAATAAAATAATAGTATTTACTGAGTACTTGTTATATACTTTATATACCTTATTTAATCCTGACAAAAATCCTATGAGATAACTTTATATCCTATGACACTGCTTTAAATACCTTATTTAAATCCTATGACACTACTTTAAATACCTTATTTAATCCTGACAAAAATCCTATGAGATAACCTACTATATAAGGAAAATGAGGCTGAGAAGTTCACTTCCCGAAATTCACAGTTAATGTGACAGAGCTGGATCAGACTCTAGATTCTGAACTCTAACCCACTACTGTCCCCTCAAATAAGATGTTTCCATAAAGCATTTCAAAGAATTACCCTGAGAACTAAAAGTTGAGGCCAAGATAAATGTAAGGGTCAGAGTAACAGAAAGAAAAACAGTGTCGCTTTAAGAGAAATTCACCCAATCTTGGCAGATGATTGGTGGAGAGGCAAACCATGAACTCTGACTTCTCAGTCTTACCTGGCACCCTACCAGCTGCTGTTCCACCACCTGCTGCATGTCTGCGTTTAATGTTTCCGGCTCAAATGCCACGTTGGCTTGTTGCAGCCACAGCTCCAGCTCAGCCACCTGGGTCTTGCAGGCATGCAGGACTTCTGCGGGCTCCGGCCTAGTTTTCTCCACCCTGGGCTCCAAACCTCCTTGCACGTCAGAAGAGTCCAGAGTGGTAGCCTCGATAGGAGGTGTGGTGCCCTAAGAGAAATCCAAAGATAAGCCAGGGAGTCCAAAGTTTTCAGACTTGGGCCTATGAAGACCTGGGAACCTGCAACATTTCCCCAGTTAAAAGAAATAAAATCAGGACAGAAGAAGGAAGAAAGAAAAGAAAAATGCACCTCCACACTCATAGCAACAATCACGTGACCTGGTGCCACAGGTTTCCAAGCAGCCGATCTGCGAGTACACAGGTACAGTATTCCCGGGCACAGAGGACGCGAACAGGCTCACAGTTCACTACCCGGTGAGCCCCAGGAGACAGGTGAGAATGTGAGTGACAGGGGGTGTGTGTGTCTGAAACATTTAAGGGAATTGGCCAGTGTTTAGCATTACGTGACACATGATTAAGCAATGCTTACATTGCTGCACACTCTATTCAAACAGAAAAACAAAACAAAACAGAACACGATCTTTACATCCCAGCAGGGATACAATAAAATATACCACATAATTTTAACTTAACATCTTCTCAAATAGTTAGATTATAAAAATTTTTAGCTTAACTTTTCCCTAATAAAAACAACTTGAGTCAAGTAATGAACTTCAGTAGAGTAACCTGGTAACTGTTTTCCTATTCCTCAGAGGGAATCCCCACAATACTTTCCCCTTCTGCATACTCAAATATGACTGAGTTAAGGACTAGATGCTCATAGTATAAAGAAAGTGTGGTGTGTTCTTTTTACATTGAAATAACTGGGCTGTTTATCAACTCAATAGAAAATTTTCTCCCAGATACCAAATGAAAGTATTCCAGTAATTATATATCAGGTATGTTCAACCTGGAGGCAAAAGACAATTTGATACAGAGATGTATTTACCTCCCACTGTATTATCTATCCTTCCCCAGAATATGGAAAGAGTAACATTGATACTTCTAGAGAAATTCCTTTAGGAATAAGGATTTGTGTTTTGCTGTGTAAACTTTTTGGTCTCAATAAATATTTTATTGATTATGATAAGATATAATGTTTTCTATAACATTATATGTTAGCATGTTAACATGTTAATAAAATGAAATTCTGGCCAAGTGATGACCTTTGAATGGGAGTTGATTGCAAATGTATACCCTAACTCAAATGCACATTCCCCAATGTTTATGGAATTTTGTTTAGACATAGAACTTTCAGTGTAAAAGAGTGAACAAAATTGGTAGGTGGTAACAAACACGTGCTGGGCATGAGAATCCTGTTCCTTTTCATGCACACTGATGAGTATTACGAAAGCTGGTCTGGCACAAGTGTCTCTGGGTTGTACTTTTTACCTTGCACCATCTATTATCTTCACATACATTTGCTGTTTTCTGCCAAAATGCCATTTCTTCCCTGCCTTCATTAATCTATTATTATAATTTTCTTCAGGAATCACCTTCTCAAGGAAACTTTTCCTTGCATTGTACTTTTTCTAAACTTCATATATAGTCAGGTCTATGCTTGGATTCACCTGTTTTAATTTTCTTTTTTAATCCTGACTCTTTTTTTCCCTTCTTGAGACAGAGTCTCCCTCTGTCACCTAGGCTGGAGTGCAGTGGCGTGTTCTCGGCTCACTGCAACCTCCGCCTCCCAAGTTCAAGTGATTCTCCTGTCTTGGCCTCCCAAGGAACTGGGATTACGAGAACACGCCACCATACCTGGCTAATTTTGTACTTTTAGTAGAGGCAGGGTTTTGTCATGTTGGCCAGGCTGGTCTTGAACTCCTGGCCTCAAGTGATCCACCTGCCTAGACCTCCCAAAGTGTTGGGATTACAGGCATAAGCCACAGTGCCTGGCCCTGATTTTTTTTTTTTTAAAAGCAACAGTTGTGTGATTTTGCTTCCAGACATCATTTTCTAGTCATCTGATTAATTCCCTTCTAGTTTTCAGATATTGCTATTGACAAAGATTTTGGGATCCCCTTTCCTTTTTCTGCCACTTGAGAAAACAATCTTTTAATATTAATTAATCTAAGACAATCTATTAATATTAATTAATCTGTAATCATAGATTTACCACCTGCCTTCATTATTTATTAAAAAATTTTATTTGAGCACCTGTTATATGCCACACACCTTTTTTTTTTTTTTTTTTTTTGACATGGGGTCTTGCCATGTTGCCCAAGCGGGTCTCTAACTTCTGGGCTCAGGTGATCCTCCGGCCTTGGCCTCTCAAAGTGCTGGGATTACAGACATTAGTCACCAAACCCGGCCCTCCACATGCTTTTTAATGACACTGTTGAGTTTCTCTGCTTTCTCATGAACTCACCAAATTAATGAGGAAATAAGGAAGCTGCATGACTAATCTGGGTTTTATTTTCTAGTTATTTGAACCTGAAAAGAATCCAAAGGGGAAGAGAAGAAAAAAAGAATACTTTCAACCATAGAGCTTCAAGAGCTGAGGGTGGCCTAAGGAACCCACTAGAGATCAGTTCACTTACCTCTTTTTAAAGTCTAAGAAACCCAAGTGCACAGAACGTTTAATCAGCCCACATGCCTCCCTTTTTACCATGTTGCTTCTGAGAAGCACCCAAGTTACTTACCCAAGGTCACACAGTTCTGTGATCTTTTAATTCAGAGTTCCCTGTTTTTTTACACAGTAGCACCCCTGTAAAATACCTACGCTATATGATAGCCCCAAATTCTAAAAGCAAAACTTATTTAAATGGATGTTTTATCACTGTACACCTTCTAGGGGGGAGCTAAAAAGTATTACTACAAGTATTTCTTACTAAATATGTCATCTCTAAAGCATAACTGCAAATTAATAATAGCTAGCCTTTATTGGGCTCTTAACACAAGCAGGCACTGGGCTAAGCATGATACACAGACCACCACCTTATTTCAAAACTAAAACCTATTATTACTTCTAGTGTACAGATGAGGAAACTGGGCTTAGGGAAGCTATTCAAACTGCCTCCTAGTTGTATGGTCACACAACTAGTAAATAGAATCAAAAGCAATCCCTGCTTTCACTACACTTTGGAATCTACAATTCCACATTCTTGACATAATTTCACCAACCTTTTAGTATCCAAGTTAACTTTTCAGTTGGTGAATCACATTGCTTCATTTCTGCATCAACACATCACTGATCTAAATAATCAGTGAAGTAATCAGTTAAAATAAAAAAAACTGCAGTTAAAATGCATGTTGATTTTCTGGCTATTGCCACATTTCATGCCAAAATAGCAAACCTTTACATTTTCTCCTTAATATTTCAGTCAATTCTACAAATACCTGCATATCTCCCCCACTGCTTATGAAATGTAAAACTGAGTACCTAAAGTACAGTACCTAACTGCACGTGAATAAATGCAAAGCATGCCCCTGGAATGCTATGGTGGCGGTTTACTCTGAGGTCATGCCTAGCTTGATTTCACATTTTTCCGTACTAAATATTTATCCTTGGTTGTAATACGGGTCAAGAATGACTCAGAATTTTACTAAAAATTATATAATTACCATTCGGTCCATACACTTAACCCCTGAAACCAAAGGTTTGTTGAGGCTGATAGAAGGCTGATGACATTGGCTGCCTGGTCTCTGCAGAGTCCCCACTTTCCCTCTCTTCAGTGATGTGCTGTGCGGATGAGACAGAAATGACTAAAAGGCAGGAAGACAGTCACCAAGAGGTATGCAACTTGGAGCCAGTAAAGGAGTCCCTGAATAATCAGAAGTGGACAAATTCCTCCTGTAGTAAAGGGTAACATCTATTTTTCCTGCCCCAAGAATTCCTCCCCAGCAAAAGTTCTGAGTTAAGAAGAAAATACAAATACACACATACATAAATTAGTTTAAAAGAGAGTCACTGGAGCCTAATAGTTCAAAGCTCAGGTTCTAAACTCAGAGTCAGAAAGATCTGGGTTTGAATCCTAGCTTTGCCACTTACTAGCTAAATGACCTTGGGCATCTTACTTCTCTGAGCCTCAGTTTCTCTATCTGTAAAGTGGGGTAACAGTAATATTTATCTCATAGAGCTGTTGTTAATGATTAAAAGAGACGGTATATGTAAAATCCCAGTACCTGGCCCATATTAAATGTTCAGTAAGTATTTTGTTAACCTCCTTTTTCTTCCTCCTTCTCTTTATTGTCATCATTATCTAGTATCCACATGGTCAGGGAAAAGACCCTAGAGATCATCCACACCAGCAGAAAGAATATTAAGCAGAATGGCTACTGTAGCTAAAACACCATTGAAGCTACATCTGATTTTTAATTAGGTGTCAAAAATAACATTATGGTGGGAAGATGATTTGAGACCAGGAGTTCGAGACCAGCCTGGGCAACACGGCAGAACTGTGTGTCTGAAAAAAATACAAAAATTAGCCAGGCGTGATAGTGTGTACCTGTGGTCCTAGCCACCCGGAAGGCTAAGGTGGGAGGATCACCTGAGCCCAGGAGGTTGAGGCTCCAGTGAGCCATGATTGTGGTCACTATACTCCAGCCTGGGTGAAGAGTGAGACCATGTCTCAAAAACAAAACAAAACCCAGATTAATTCTGAACAGCAAAAAAAACCTACTGACCAGGTCAGCAACTTTCTTAGCATTGCCACTAGGTGTAAACCTCTCACATTTGTCCACCTTCCTAGACATATATTGTTAAGAGAGACAGAGAATGGAACGGAGGAGGGAAAGAAAGAAGAGAAAGGAGTAACAATTTGAGAACTAAGAGATATTTTTGAAGACTAGACAAAAGATTGGGAGAAAAAAACATAAATACAACTCGGTATAAAAGAAGAGATGCAATAATTAAACAATAAAAACAGCAAAAACATGCCAATATCTTTTACAGGAGCTATTTGGTGAGACCCATGGAGCTTTAGGTCCAGCTAAACACCAAAATTAACTTGAGAAATAGTACCCATCCCCCCACACCCCACTGTAAGGCGTTCTTGAGAACCACTGAGGTACAAGATTCCAAATTAGGAAGCCAGATTAGAATATTCTGGGTTTGATTCCTTATTCCCCCATTCACTAGCCATATATATATATAAAATGGAAATAAATAAATAAATAAATAAATAAATAAATAAATATATTTTTTAAAGACAGAGTCTTGCTCAATCGCCCAGGCAGGCTGGAGTACAGTGGCGCAATCTTGGCTCACTGTAACCTCCTCCTCCCAGATTCAAGCGATTCTCATGCCTCAGCCTCTTGAGTAGTTGGGATTACAGGCATGTGCCACCACGCCCGCCTAATTTTTTTATTTTTAGTAGCGACGGGGTTTCACCATGTTGGTCAGGCTGGTCTCAAACTCCTGATCTCAGGCGATTCGCCCGCCTCGGCCTCCCAAAGTGCTGGGATTACAGGCTTGAGCCACCACGCCTGGCCCACTAGCTATATTTTTATTCCCTGAATTTTGATTTCTTAATTTGTAAACATACAGTTTAAGGGATGAACCTACCTTATACAGTCTGAGGGTTAAACGGATGACTATAAATGCCTTTTATGTAACAGGCTATTAATCAATACCTTCTCTACTTTCTTTGCCCTCATAAGTTCTACCTACAGATTAAAGAAGTAGTCATCAACGGAAAGACTATTTTATGTTCACAAATGGTAAATGAGTGAAAAACGTCTAATTCTCTATGCCATGTCTATTTTCTTTGTAAATATCTGATGACAAGTCTTCCAGTTCTACAGCTTGATAGCACATACCTTCATATGTTAAAGTTCACAAGGAACACTTGGCTTGATGTACAAGGTATTGCAGGACACAGAACACTGGTCATCTCTAGGTGCTAGTCCAGCTATCTGAGCAGCTTACTTATTACCAACCAGGACTTACCTCTTCTGTTTGGTTGGGCCTTAGGGAACGTTCTGGGCCTTGCTCAGTGTTTAGTGAGTCTGGTGTGAGGATCTGTGACATGGAATTATCACAGGTGCTTATTTTCCCATATGCTTCCTGTAAAGAAAAGAATCAGAGCTCCAGAAAAGGTCCTGCCCTGGTGCCACATGAGTTCTTCCTTCTGTGCCTGCTCATTTAACAAACTACTTGCTTGCAAAAAAAGTCAGGTACAATTAGAAAAAAGTTTGTTCATTAGAGAAAAAAATCAGCTTCCCCAAGATTGTCTTTATTTGAAAGACTTACATTCTCCAAACTTCTCTTCTTAATGAGCACATAAAGAATCCAGAGAATTAGGTACTTAAGTAGATTTTTCCAGAAGTATGCTTTGTCTCGTTGAATAATTTTTTAAAAGTATGTCCTTATGAAAATTTAAATTACATGGCCAGGTGTGATGTCTCACACCTACAATCCCAGCACTTTGGAAGGCCAAGGCAGGAGAATTGCTTGTGCTCAGGAGTTTGAGACCAGCCTGAGCAACATGGTAAGATCCTGTCTCTACCGAAATAAACAAACAAACAAACAAACAAACACTTAATTATATGATAAAGGTCACATTTCAAATAGTGGGGAAAAGGTGAATTTATTCCATTTAGGAACAACTACGAAGGCATTTGATGAAAAATATAAGTAGAATTATTGTATTACTCCTAACAATAAATTCTAGTTATGAAAAATATAACTAGAATCCTTGTATTACCCCAACAATAAATTCTCATTGTATTCTCCAAGTTATACCATAAAAATTCTAGGTGTGGGGAAACATGACAAGAAAGGAAAATAATATTAGTATTGACTACATAAAAAAAAAAAATGCACCACAAAAGATACCATAATCTAAGTTAAAGAGAAATAACAAACTGGGATAATTATTATACATAGCATTAATATTCTTTTTTTCTTTTTTGTTTTTTGAGATGGAGTCTCGCTCTGTCGCCCAGGCTGGAATGCAGTGGCTTTATCTCGGCTTTATGCAAGCTCCGCCTCCCAGGTTCACACCATTCTCCTACCTCGGCCTCCCGAGTAGCTGGGACTACAGGTGCCCGCCACCACACCCGGCTAATTTTTTGTATTTTTAGTAGAGACGGGGTTTCACCATGTTAGCCAGGATGGTCTCGATCTCCTGACCTCGTGATCTGCCCACCTCAGCCTCCCAAAGTGCTGGGATTACAGGCGTAAGCCACTGCGCCTGGCCAATATTCTTAATATATTAATTACTCTTATAAATAATAAGGAAAACATCAACCCTTACATAGAAAAACAGTCAAATGGTAGGAACAAGCAAGTCGCAAAAGAAGAGTTACAAAAGCCAATAGGCATCTAAAGACGTATTCAATATTCTTAGAGCATAAATTAATTTAAACCACTGGCTAAGTTTGGCTAAGACTGACAATATCAAAAATCAGCTTAGGGGTCAGGAAATGCAATTCCATGTATACCTAGGAGAAAAAGAATTGGTACAGCCTTTCTTTTTTCTTTTTTTTTTTGAGACAGGTCCTCACTTTGTCATCCAGGTTGCGGTGCAGTGGCGCAATCTTAGCTCACTGCAGCCTTCATCTCCCAGGCTCAAGTGACCCTCCCGCCTCAGTCTCTGGGACTATAGGCACCCGCCACTGCGCCTGGCTAATTTTTATATTTTTTTTACAGAGACAGGGTTTCACTATGTTGCCCAGGCTGGTCTTGAAGTCCTGAGCTCAAGCTGTCCACCCACCTCAGCCTCCCAAGGTGCTAGGATTACAGGCATGAGACACTGTGCCTAGCTTGGTATAAACTTTCTAGAAGGCAGTTTGAAAATGTGTGTCACATTTTAAATGGATATATACTCTGATTCAGCAAGCCTTCTTTTAAGGTTAACCAAAGTTAAGCAATGGGAAAATGACATGTACACAAAGAATTAACACAACGTGGGAGAAAGCATGTGGATATTATAATCAACCAACCTTGACTGCTCTACCTGCAAGTTGTGTGATCTCGGACAAATTAACCTGAACTCTCTGAACCTCAGTTACTTCACCTTTAAAATGGGAATAAAAACTATTTCACCCACGCTTGCAATTTAGTCACATATACATGGCATTTAGCATTTCCTAACAAAATGTTAGTGTCTTTTCAGCTTCTTCTACTGAAAACAGTGACTGTTATCAGAAAGGTATAAACCAAGAACTAAAGGTAGAGATTAGATAAAATCAGAAAGGTAGGTAGGGATCAGGAAAATCTGGAATGCCAGGATAAGTTTGCATTTTCTTCAGTAGATAATCAGACTCCATGAAGAATTTTAAGCTGAGGTTTAGCATGATTGGTTTTAGGAAAAGTCATCAGTATTTTATAAGATGTATTAGGAAAAACAATTGGAAATTGTAAACCAATTAGAGGGCTACTCCAAAAGTCCAGGGAAGTAATAAGAATTGCTTGAAATAAGACGATAGCAAAAATAATGGGAGGAGAGGTGAATGGACATCATTGGCCACTGACAGGATGTGAAAGGTGAGAGAAATGAGGCACCTAATAGAACTCCAAAGTTTATCTCTGAGAAAATAATGGCACCATCAGCAGACATTGAGAAATTAGTAAGAGGAGCAAGCTTTGAAGGAAAGTTGGTAAAATGGGTTTGAGTTGGAGAAACTCCATCCCAAAAACGTCTATCAGGAGGATAGAAACGTAGAATAGATTTATAGATTTAAGGGAAAAGCCAAGACTAGAGATTTAGTTTGGTAATCACTGGCATAGAGGTGACCAAAAAGCTCTCAGAGGAAATAAAATTGCCCTGAAAGAAAACAGAGAGGCTGGGCGCAGTGGCTCACACCTGTAATCCCAGCATTTTGGGAGGCCAAGGCGGGCGGATCATCTGAGGTCAAGAGTTCAAGATCAGCCTGGCCAACATGGCAAAACTCTGTCTCTACTAAAAATAAAAAAATTAGCCAGGCATGGTGGCAGGTGCCTGTAATCCCAGCTGCTCGAGAGGCTGAAGCAGGAGAATCGCTTGAACCCAGGAGGCAGAGGTTGCAGTGAGCTGAGATTGCACCACTGCACTCCAGCCTGGGCGACACATCGAGACTCCGTCTCAAAAAAAAAGAAAACAGGGAGAAGGAAGAAGGCAGAACATTGGGGGAATGCCTAGCATCACAGACGAAAGAGAAAGAGGGGCAAGAAAAGGAGATGGAGGAGGGACTAGAGGTAGAAGGGAGAGGGAAGAACAGAATTAAGAAAGTTAAAGGAACACCACAGTTAAAGAAGGAAGAGGTGGTCAATCCCAGAGAGGTCAACAAGGATTAGGACTAATAAAAGGGCACTAAATTGGTGCTCCAGAAATCAATGGCAGTTTAAGCACAGCCAGAGGCTGAAACAAGGTTACAAAAGGGGCCTAGGGAGTGGAGCACCAAGGAAAGACCTTCAGTAGCAAATGAAAGAGGAAGTGTAGTAATTAACATGGGAAGCAGGATCAAGAAATTCAGTTCATTAAAGTACCATACTGAGCTGAGTATAGGATATAAATGATAAGCTTCTTTCCACTCATGAAATCATATCAGATGTATTCATAAAAATGTGCTAAGTCACAATTGAGGTTCAGAATCCTATTGGAAAACAGGGAAAGAGACAGCAATTTTCCTTGCAGGATGTCAGGAGGTTTCTTGGAGCAGGGGAAGTTGAGATGGGTCTTTGTGGACGGGAATGAAGTCTACAGCCAGGCATGGAGAAAGGGCACCCCAGGGACCAAAGCCTTCTGTGGAGCCACTGAAGATGCAGGCTGGTTCTGAAACTATCTCTCTGTTTGAAGTAGTGGGGCCACAAGGAAGAGAACATGTTAGGGAGAGGAAGCCTGAGTACTGAGGTAGAGAAGGAAGGAACCTAGCCAGAGGCAGAGACTGACAAGGCTGGTACAGGCAGAGAATGGTGCCAACGATTAGGGAAAGAGTTGGCATGAGAGCGGGGCGGGGGTCAGCCCTGGACAGGAGGCAGGAGCGAGAGGTGTATGGATCACGAGGATGCAGAGATCTTCCGGGAGCAAAGGAAGAACGTGGTTCATAGGCTTACGATGATTTTCTAAAGTGAGGGCATTTGAGAGATTGGAAAATATTTAGAATGTCATAAGGAGCAAAAAAGACTTAGCACATCTAATTTATCTTACATACTACTTTGTTCCACACACACAAAAAAAGATTATGGAGAGACCCTCCACTCAATACTCCCCAAAGAGCGGCATGTTAATTTAAATGCTTGGGTAAAACAGTGCAGTGAAGCTTTTAGCTGCTCCTTTGAGTTATCTGTTTGGTCAGTTTGGATTTTCACATATATGGAGTTTTCTTCAAAAAAAGTACTCTCCTGTTATCACTGAGTACACAATAGAAATAGAACCAAGCAGGGGCTCACTAAGGCTGTCTTTGCGTTTGTGCAAAGGTGATGTCAGAAGCTTTCAAAGATTCACGGTAGCCAAGAGAGAGAAGCAACCTAAGTGTCCATCAACTGATGAATGAAGAAAGAACGCATGGCATATATATACAACGGAGTACTATCCAGTCTTCAAAATGAAGGAGATTCCATCATTTGTGACAATATGGATAAACCTAAAGACATTATGTTAAGTGAAATAAGCCAGGCACAGAATGATAAATACCGGATGATCTCATTTACATGTGTAATCTAAAAATACGGACTGCATAGAAGCAGAGAATAGGGTGGTGGTTACCAGGGCTGTTGGGGTGGAGGGTGGGGGCTGAGAGAGGGCCTGGGGAAACGTTGGTCAAAGGATACAAAATTTTAGTTGAACAGGAGGAATAAATTCAAGAGAATCTATGTATAACTTGGCAATTATAGTTAATAATAATGTATACTTAAAAGTTGCTAAGTGACTAGATTTTAGGTATTCTAATTACTGAAAATATGACAAATATGTGAGGTAATGCATATGTTAATTAGCTTGATATAGCCATTTCCAATGTATACACATTAAAAACATGTTGTATACCATAAATATATACAATTGTTGTCAGCTAAAAAAAAAAAAAAAAAAAAATTCAGCCCATTGCAGGTTCCCTCCCTAAGCATTCCTTTAAACAAGATAGTTCTTTACTACCCTTAATTTTATTCCTTGTCTGAGCTACAAATGGGCATTTTAAAGGTTTAGGCAGTGCTGACTGAAAAACAAACAAAGTAAAGGGGAAAGAGAGGAAGCAAAGTTAACATAGAAAGTCGGGCAACATGGTGAAACCCCATCTCTACTAAAAATACAAAAAATCAGCTGGGCGTGTTGACGTGTGCCTGTAATCCCAGCTACTTGGGAGGCTGAAGCAGGAGAATTGCTTGAACCTAGGAGGCAGAGGTTGCAGTGAACTGAGATCATGCCACTGCACTCCAGCCTGGGCAACAGAGCAAGACTCTGTCTCCGGGGTGTGGGGGAAAGAAAGTCATGCAAAAATAGATCTCTGCTCCCCCCTACCCTCATAACCCCTAAGTGTGGTTGATATGCCCAGCATTACCTGAACAATTGTTCCAGAGGATGAGGAAGCTCTGTCTTCTTCCATGTCCTTGTCATGCTTCCAAAGTGAAGACCAAGACTGAGGAGATGGCTCTGCCTTCTCATCTCCATTCTATCACAGTAATCGATTGGTTAGCAAAGGGAAGAGCTTCCCTTCCTGTCATAACCGGCGCCCTACTCACTCACCTCTTTTATACCAGACTCAACTTATCAGGCGGTGTAACCACAGCCCTTTATTGCAGCCCTCCCCCATTTTTTTAATCTGTATTTTTTGCTAACTATATCATGTTTACAAATGTAGCTGCTCTTCCTAAAGCCTAGAACATACTTTTAAAAGTAGGGGCTCGGCTCATATCACACAAAGGAAATCTTTAAAACGGTGCTTTTAGGAACTTAATCTGCTTTGATCGATGTAACGTTAAATGGTATCTTTGAGGCCAGGTACTGTGACTCACACCCGTAATCCCAGCACTTTGGGAGGCTGAAGTGCAAGGATCACTTGAGGCCAGGAGTTGGAGGTTGCAGTGAGCACCACTACACTCTAGCTTGGGCAACAGAGTGAGATGCTGTCTCTAAATAAATATTTAAAAATACATAACAGTTAGAAAAATTAAAATGCTATCTTTAAAATTACAGCCTCAAGGGTATAAGAAAAAATGTTCAACATCACTAAACACCAGGGAAATGCAAATTAAAACCACAGTGAGATACTACTTTATACCTGTTAGAATGGCTTATATCAAAAAGATAAAAAAATAACAAGTGGTCATGAGGATGTGGAGAAAATAGAACCCCTGAATACTGTCGGTGGGAATGTAAATTGGTACAGTATCGAGGTTCCTCAAAAAATTAAAAATAGAACCAGCAATCCCACTACTGAGTATATATCCAAAGGAAAAAACTCAGTATGTCAAAGAAACGTCTGCACTCCCATGTTCAATACAACATTGTTCACAACAACCAAGATACGGAATTAACCTAAGTGTCCACCAACAAAAGAACGGATAAAGAAAATGTGGTTATATATACATAGTGAAATACTATTTGGCCTTAAAAAATAAGGAAATTCTGTCATTTGCAACAACATGGGTAAATTTAGAGGATCTTCTGTTAAATGAAATAATTCAGGCACAGAAGGACACATACCACATCATCTCCCTTCTATGTGGAATGTAAAAAAAAAAAAAAAAAAAAAAAAACTCATAGAAGCAGAGAATAAAACAATGGTTACCAGCGACCATGGATTACAAAAATGTTTGTCAACGGGCATTAAAAAAAAGGGCACAGGAGGAATAAGTTCAAGGGATCTTTTGTATATCATGGTGACTGTAGTTAATATATGTTTGAAAATCACAAAGAGTGTAGATTTTAAGTGTTCTCATTATCAAAAAAAAAGGTATGTGAGGTAATGTGTATGTTAATTAGCTCAATTTAGCCATTCCACAATGCATATATACATATACTGTATCAAAACATCATACATATCATAAATATATATAATTTTTTTTTGAGACCGAGTTTTGCTCTTGTCACCCAGGCTGGAGTGCAATGGCATCATCTTGGCTCACTGCAACCTCTGCCTCCTGGGTTCAAGTGATTCTCCTGCCTCAGCCTCCCGAGTAGGGGGAACTGTAGGCGCGTGCCACCACACCCGGCAAATTTTTTTGAATGTATACAATTTTTACTTGTCAATTTTTTTTTTTCTTTTAATCACAGCTTGATGAACATGTACTTTTTTGTTGCTGTCAAAGACAACACTATAAACATCAGCTCAGAAGCAAATACACGTCTCAAACTAACATCGTACTGAAGTCACTCTTTCTGGTCCCTGGTCCCTCCATTATTCTCTGCCATGAAGGGGTATAAGTTGTCTGATGGTCACAGAGCACAGTAAAGTTTAACTCGTCCTTGTCACAGTTCCACCATGTCCTAGCGACACACTCTAGGATAAGAGGTCTGTTTTGTGTGACAGTGGAGCTACTTAACCATCTATAAAATGAGCCCAAAAAGTGTCTGGTGGTTACGTGCGAGTCACAAAAACTGTAAGTTGCTTCAATTTTCTTCCTTTTGTCATAAGACCCATTGCAACTTATTTTTTTCAAGTATGAAATGGAAACTGATGTCAGAAAAGACAACTGAAAATGTCTCTTTCAACCAGTTATAATTAAGTAGTACAAATTCTTAGTTTGAGTTGCTAACACAACTCTCTGTGTCATTGGAAATGCTGTTTTAGACCAAAAGAGTAATTGAAATGTGGAAAAATACAGTTCTAAAAATGAGACCAGGAGTGCCAAACAAACAGCGTGCTCTCAAAACTTCAGAGAAAGTCCTCAGAAATCAGGTTACTACAGAGAACTTCTTCACCTTCTCCCGTATGCCAGCGAGAGTGCCTGAATTACATTCATCTCACTCTTACATGGTGAAGTAGGTTTCCATACACTTAAACATTAATAACGTAAGAGAACTACTTCAATCATACTTTTAAAATATCAGCATTAATTTAAAAAATTCTTATGTTTCCATTCACTTTAAGATCTTTTCATTGACTTCTTTTAGAGGCCTGGCTCTAACAAACTTTAACAAGAAAATCATTTCCCTTACTTCGCTCTTCACGGAACTTTCTTCCACCTCTTCCTCGACTGCTGCCAGGTAAGACATGGAGCCTCTTCTGTTCAACTGAAAGGCACAGCACAAGAATACCTGCAGTCTGCTTGCCAGTCAACATCACCAAGATCCCTGTCCGGCTGCATTTTTTGTAGGTAATTTTTTATTCACTATATTGAAGATGCCCACCCCCACAAGGAGGCTCTGTCTCCTGCTCCATTCAGCTCCTCCAGCCGGATATCCCAAGTCAGTCAAACCTTAGGTCTTGACATTTTCATGGCCCCCTGTGGCCCCTCATCAAACAATTAAAGAATGTGATTCATTGATGTGACTGCAGAGAAGACTTAGGCACTGGGCCCTTCTTAAGTCTGCAAAGGGCTGACTTTTCCATACGAAGATACTTCAAAGGGAGGCTAGATCGATCTGCCTGTGAAATTTTATAAGCGTGTCCTAAAGTAATTCAGGCGTTAAGAATTCTGGGTGGAGTCCAGAACAGGCACACCCTGAGGATTTATATTCACTAGTAAACAACTTCAGGTTGAGTATTTCCACTTCTAAAAATTCCTTTACTACAAGCCATAGATATAGATGCCACAGGTCATTTAGGTGGAAAACACTATCCATTAATGCTCTTGTGGAGTGTGGGGCCAGCATTAACCTCAAGTCATACCCACCTTCCGCTCAGAAGCATCTCTCTCCGCCACTCCACCCTCCTCTGATGCTACAGCTGGCAGCCTATCTCTTTCTACTTCCTGTTCTTGCTTCAAATGCTGGTGAAGGTTTAGTACAGTGGCCTTCAGGTCCACCAACAGGTCTTCTTTTTTTTGGTTCAAACTCAGAATCTGTTTTTCCATATCTTCGATTTCTCCCTGTGTAGAAAGAGTGTTTGCATAGGTTTGAGAAGTCTGAGGCCTCTGCGGGCCCAGAACAGCCTGCTTCCTTTGGTACAAGGGCTGAAGATTTTTCTCTGCTGTTTGGTTTACAAAGCCAGAAGCTAGTCTCTGGTACAGTATAGCTCCTTTCCATCCTGGCTGCATTTCCAAAGGTCCTGTGTAGGGTTTATAAGCTATAGGATGCCTCAGCCTTACCAGAAACCTTGTGAATCAAATCCCTGGGGGTTAAGCCAAAGCGTGGAAACTTGTAACATGCTCCACAGATGACTGTGGTGTGTGGCCAGGGTTGGGAGCTACTGCTCCAGTGGCTAGCTACAGGACTGAGAGAACCAGGATCCACAGGGGAGGGCCCAGGAGTCTGCACACTAACTAACACCACACAAGTGCCTTATGCATACTTCCCATTGTGTCCCAAAGCATATTAAAAATGCATGTCCCCAGGAGACATGTTCCCATGTCTTTCCAGGAAAATCTTAAGCAGACTAACATTTGGGAACCACTGAGAGAAAATGAAGATAGAAATCTCATTCTTTTATTATCATCTCTGAAGACTTCTTTGGTATTACTAAATTCATTTTTTTTAAAGCACAGTCTATTCTGCTCAATCATTTACTTTTTCTACAGTAAAATCTTCCTACTAAATAAGAATAAATAAACAAATAAGGGTACCATGTAGTATAACTTATTATGGGAATGATGGACAGATGATCCCAACCTTCATAATGTTACTTTTTTAACATTTGTATTATTGACATGTGCAAATAAAATTTCTTATACATGGCAGATATGCAGATGCCCAGTGTCTGTCTGAGATGATTATAGGATTATAGATTCTTAGATTTGGAAGAAATAGCAGGTGACAAATACACTAACATCCTCCTCTCTAGCACCTCTGAGAGATGTCATTCAACTTGCCGGAGGTCCTGAAGTGAGTGCTGCATCAGAAGCAGTCTGCTCCTTTTTAGAAAACCTTCATGTGTTTGAAATTTGTTCCTAATATATTCCTTAAACCCCTATTCTTTCCTCCTCCTTTCTTCCTTTCTTGCTGTTGGTTCATCCACCCACCCATCCTACAGATAGTCACAGAAGCATTAATTTTCTTACAGAACAGAGAAACGTAATCTGTCTCCACCTGCAAGACAGAGTTCTAAAGGCCAGAGAAGGAAGGTGATTTGTCCAATGCTGCAGCTAGCACACAGTAGAGCATAGGCCTGGGCTTTCTCCTGGCTCTACCGCACACATTCCTATGCCAATACCCCTATTGTGTCTGAAGTCAAAATTTCTGTGATTGCTTTTGGGAAATAACAATGGTTTGACTTAAATCTGAGTTGGCTGTATTTTGTGTTCCATTTTCAATAAACACTAAACTTTAGAGGTACACTGCCTCCCGACAAGAGCGATACTATAGCCACTAGAATAACAGAAACAGAGTAGAGGCACAGTCCTACATGGAGCAGCTGCTCTCAAGGCAGCATCTGCAGACCCCTGGCCACAGTCCATAAGGTCCAGATCATTTTCATTACACTAAAATGCTATTTGCCTTTTATACTGTGCTGACATTTGCACTGATGGCATAAAAGCAATGGTGGGGAAAACTACTGGCACCTTATATGAATCAAGGCATGCACACCAAGTATTTTAGTTATTACCGGGTTCTTCACTTTGATGTATTTATAGTAAAAAAATTTCCATTTTCCTTAAGAATGCCCTTGATAAAAATATGTGCCTTAGTTTATTTGTGCTGCCATAACAGAATATCTGTGATTGGGTAATTTATAAAGAACAGAAATTTATTTCTTACAGTTCTGGAGACTGGGAAGTCCAGGATCAAAGTACTGGGGGGTTTGGTGTCTGGTGAGGGCTGTTCTCTGTTTCCAAGATGGTGCATTGAACACTACATCTTCCTGAAGGGAGGTTTGTCATGTTCTCACATGGCACAAAGCAGAAGGGCAAAAATGGGTGAATTCCCTCCCTCAAGCCCTTTTCTGAGGGCACCTAATCCCATTCATGAGGGAGGAGCCCTCATGACTCAATCACCTCCCAATGGCCACACCTCCCGATACTGCTGTGTTGGTGATCAAGTTTCAACATGAATAAAAATGTTGGGGGGGGGGGACATTTTTTGGGAGGACAAAAACATTCAAACTGCAGCAGTATATATTTTCACTATTCTTTGTGGAAAAACGGAAAGTATGCATATGGCACTTCTGCTGCATATGAAGGGCCAATGGTTGAGAAAAAGCACTTATGCTACTGTTTGAGTTGTAAGCTGAACTATCCTTTTTATTCACAGAACACTATTTTTACTTGAAAAAAAAGCCACCTGATAAACTGTATTGCTTTCCTTAAATACTAAAAGATTTTTTTCTGAAGAGATAGGTGTTAATATTAACAAGTACGATTCAAAGAAATATTGACTCTTGAAATGTGTCAACATTTGGAAGATCTGCACAACTCAGTTAATCAGGATTTTCCAAGTGATTGAGTGTGATGTTATAAAATCATGCATTGTTAGAAGATCCATTCGAAGTACAAAGTAGACCAGTAAATTTTAATGTAAGAACGTATAAAGTTCATTGACATGGGTTCAGATTCCATTTACAATTAATATGTAATTTGCACTTGTTGGGTTTTAGTAGAGTTTCAAAGAAAAATGTCCACAATTATTCAAAAGGACTATTAAAATATCCCTCCATCTTCCAAGTGCATGTCTTTGAGAGGCTGTATTGTCTTCGTATACTTAAAACAAAACTACATGCCTCAACAGATCAAATGCAGAAACATAAGAATCTGCCTATTAGGTGGGTGCCAAAGTAATCATGGTTTTTGTCATTACTTTCAATGGCAAAACCGGAATTACTTTTGCACTGACCTAATATTAAACCAGATATTAAAGAGATTACAAATACATAAAACAATGTCCCTCTTCTCATTACTATTTGTTTTAGAAAATATAACTACTTAAAAAAATGTTATTTCTACTCCAGCCTGGGTAACACAGTGAGACCTCATCTCTAAAAAAAAAAAAAAGAATAATAAAAATAGTTATTCCTATTAAAATATAGTGGGTTTATTATTGTTGTTTAAAAACTAAACGAATGTTTTTACATTTCTGAGTTTTAATTTCGTTATCAATGGATATAATTCATATAAACAAAAGCTCTTTGGGATCCCTGATTTTTTAGCATAAGGGGAAATCTAATATTTTTACAATATTGAGTCTTTATTACTGATTGGGAATTATTGATCCACCATCTAACAGCTGTGTCATCTTGTACTCTCCTGTACTTCACTGTAGATGTCAAATCACTTGCCCCAGGTCTCACAGCTGGCAAGTAGTGTTACCTTCCTTTGAGTACCATATTAATTGCTTGTCTGCATCAATTTGATGGCAAGAAAAAAAGCAGCTCTCTATTACTCCTACCATACAATCAGGTTTTTTGTTGTTGTTGTTGTTTATGGAAATGTTACTTCAAAAACAAAGACTGAAAAAACCTAGCAATAGGTTACCATGCAAACCATTGTAACTGAATCTACATGACACTGTTAATTCTGACATATGGCAATATGTTAGTATGGCAATACTGCTTAGAATATGGAATTCTTTATTACAATAGTATTCAGGGTCTTCACTGCTGAAGCCCAGCCTGCCCACACTGCCTGACTCTATCTCAGAAAGTCAGGTGGTCCAAATATCCTGTATGTTATATCAGGTTCTTTGGTACTAGAGCAAATTCAGATCAAAACGCATCAAGCTGAGGCCAAGGGCACTTAAAAAGCCCTCCATTAAAGGAGGAGATGTGGCAGCCCTGGCTCAGTTTCTGGGGTTAGGGCTGCCCAGGCTACAAACGGATAAGGCTTCTCTTGATTAAACATCAGGGGCTACAATTTTATCACTTTTTAGTAATGATAATTATATAATCATCTATTTTATGAAATAGGGATGGAAAGTAAACACACACAGAAATACCTTCAATTGTTACAGAGAAATAGGAACTTACACTGTACCACTAGAAAGGCGTCTAGACACCAAAGCCTTAGTAAGTATTAAATAAATGGACGGATGGACAAATGAAACATACCTTTATGAATGAAAGAAACATACCTGTAGTTGTGGCAGCTTGGCAGCTTGGTCTGGTGACATATGTTCAAGGGAGAACTGAGCTGAATAATTATTTAAGATCTGTTTCAAATTTTCTATTTCTTCATCACATTCATTGGTCTGTTTTATGACTACCTATAAAATAACCCCCACAAAAAAGAATATTTGTCATAATCTAAGCAGATTAATGGACTATTTTCATTGTTTTGCTCCACAGAAGTTTTAATCACTCACGGCAAATATGCACCCATTGAGATTTCAATAGGACGTGGTAGCCTAAACAGAGAGAAGAATGTTTGCAAAGCTGACACCTGATCTTCTTGCTCTACTAGATGCCAGAGCACCTTGGGCAGTGCTTAAAGTACAAGTCTCACTGGACACACCTTTGCTCTTAAGTATTTCCAGTCCAGTGCGTTTATTCTGGAAAGCATTTTATGGCATGTTAACATAAAGTTGCCAACTTTTGAGAATTTACTGACAAGTCACATACACCATTTTAATACATATTCCATGGCGGGGGGGGCAGGCTTTCCGCATAGAAAGGTGACATAACTGATTCAGACAGAACAAAGCATGTGATGTCAGTGATGATGGGTTTTCCCAGTCCAGACTCATCTTCACCTGGTACCCCTTGGGATCAGTGATGTGTATTTTATGAGTAAGAGGCTGAGGGTTCAAGAACATTCTGAATTTGCAGAATAAGGCAAAACTAACCGGAACAATACCTGGCATCTAGTGTTAGGGGGGCAGCGAAGCTCCGACCTATCTGGGGACTAAATAGTATGATTAAGTATGATGAAAAACAAAGAAACAGACTTCAAAAGAAAAACTAGATACTTCTTTGGTATGCTACATAGTGAAGCAAAATGCCTTTTAAAACTACAAAGTTTCTAGCTAACACGGAATTCTTCCTTGTATTTTCTTTAATATTTAACCATAATTTTAGCTGTAGGCTGGAAATGAATAACTATGTTCACTGTGCACATCTGCTCCCCAGCCCTCAATAATGAACTACATCCTGTTACTCCCCACAAAAGTAATTTGTCTTATTTTCTACAACGAGGGCACTTACAACATCTAAAGTAGAAATTAAAGGAAATGTACCATATTCTAATGATTGTCATCACCACTGTCTTCCTTAGCTTTGAAATATCTGAGGGGACATCTGATTGCCACCAGCACAATGAGATGGAAAATTTGAGCAGCACAGTTTGATACCTAACTTGGCACAAAATAGAAGTTCCTCTTCTATTTCACCCTTTTCATCTATGAAGAAGCCACTTGAAAGCATAGTTAGGACTGTGGCTTTCTTCTTCTGACCAGGAGACCAATAAAGCACAAGAGGATGAAAATAATAGATCAAATTATGTATTTTTTTCTTCTCTTTATATTATTACAAGATAGTACACACTGAGTGCTAGATCTTCTTTCTCTCTGTGGGTGTTATAGAATGACATCATTGACCAGTAGCCAGACCAGAGAAACTGAGTTAAGACTCAAACCAGAGAGTATAGTCTCCTCAAACCTTAGGAGAACAGAGTGGCCACCAAAATGTACATGAAATTTAACAGGGATTAAGACACAGTTATTTTTCTTCTTATAAACAGAAGGCCGTCATGAAAAATGAAAAATAACCCCTACAGTGACCCATCTAATCAGGAAAGGCAGCAGGCAGGAGGTCGACGGAGAGGGCTGGAAGTCAGTGCAGACTTTCTACAACTTTCTCTTCTTGTGGGAATTCCTTGATCTAGGAATACAAACTAAAGATTATTCCTAACTAATGATGATTCCTGATGGAGACTAGTGATTTAACAAAACCCAACCACCACCACCACAATACAAAACCCCTCTGGGAAGAAGATGAAAAATATCAGCCCTCAATATGCAGAAATGACACCAGGAGTTTAGAAACTCAAATTCTTGCTCCATGTGTACATACATTAACCTCTACACAAGTGAACTCTGTGGTCTTTCAGCAGGTCACTTAGCCCTGGTGCCGATTTCCTTATCTGTAAAAAGAAAGATGATAAAGTACCTACTCTGCCTACATCACATGCTTGGTAACGAGAAAGTCAATAGGAGAGTGACTGAGATGAATAAAGAGATTACTATGGTGATGATTACTTTACAGATCTGTTGGCCTCAGGGGCTGCAAATGCCTTGTTCAGGTATGACTCTCTTCCCACAGAATTTTGCCCATGTAGGTTTTAACAACTGTGGAATGAAATTAAATAGACCGTAACTATGTTTTAATGTCTTCAACCAGAACAAGGATAAGAAGTCAGAAAAATAACCTTAGCTCCATTTGAGCATGAAGATATGCTTTTATATTAAATGCTACCTCTTATAATAACAGGATAATAATGAATTTCAATTAGAGGTGAAAACCAAACCAGCTTTTGGTGAACATTGTCATCCAGTAAGTTGGCTGTCATCAGAAACTGCTTACCTTTAATAACTCATTTTGTTCTTGAGTCACATTTTCCAATAGTTTTATATCTTGTAAAAGCTGATTTGTCCGCTGAAACACAGGGAGAGGTTTCATTCCTGTCTGCGGCAACCTCAGTTCCACTTGGTAAGACACTATCTCAGCAATGGTTTTCTTCATGGGACGTATATTTTCAAGTATGACCTTAATTATATAAGAGGAGCATGTTACAGAAATGAAAAGACAATGGTCACTGCTAAATTTAATTATTTGCAATTAAAATACGGTATAGTTTTTATAGTTTCCATTTTTAAAACTATTTCATAGCTCAGATGGAAAAGAACTATTATATCACTTGTGATCTGGGAGTTGAAAGTCTCAGGAAAGAATAACTGGGGCAAGAGTAACCTACCAATACTCAATTACGCATTTGGACACCTTTTTCTTCCTTTTCTCCCTCCACTTTCTGTGTAGAACTGGTGTTCTGCTGTGTGTATTGTCACTAGGCAGTGAGCAATGTAAGGGCAGGTACTGCCTCTCACTTTTGTAGCAACTACACCTAGCACAGGGCTTCCCGTATAGTGGGCCCTCAAAAATGCTTATTGACTTGAACAGAACTGTCCTGCATGAATCCCAGGAGTATAATTATATTTTGCTTTAATAACATCTGATCCACAGGAATCTGGATTTATATAACCAATACATTAGAAGAGATTACTCACTGTACTAAGTCATATTTCATATAATATCATTTCATTTAATCCTTACAACCCCTTGAGAGGTAAGTATCCTAACCTCCATTTCACAGGTGAGGAAATTGGGTTCACAGAAGTTAGAAGATCCAGGTAAGCTTAGTGTGTTAAGAGGCAGAGCTGGGAACAGAATCCAGGCCTCCCTGGTCCTCAACCACATGCTCTCAATGACTAGGCTGAGCAGGGGATCAACATTTGCCTGCTGTTTAGTCATGTCCCAGCTCCTCTGTCAGGGGCTCTATTTACATTACAATTGGCCAATGTAATCACCTCAGTACCAGTGCACAGATATGAAAGACAATCCAAAAACCATTAATTACTCAAAGTCACGCAGTGAGCAGTCTAGCTGGGGCTGGAACCCAGTTCAGCCTGAATTAGGTGCTCAAGCCTTTGAGTTTGATTTAAACGAAAAAATAACCTGTAGGAAAATTATCTTTACATAGGTGGTACTACAACTATGATTTAAATATACAGTTATAGTTATTCCCATCAATTTCCCAACCTTATTTTGCTATTACTCTGGTAAGACTAAATGCTTTTTAAAATCACATTATATTCTATTTTGAAAAAGACATAATAAGTATCATAAGAAAATACTTTAAATAATAATCTATGCTTACCTCCCCATGTTTAAGATGTTCTTCAGGTGAAAAATCAAATATTTCTTTTGATAACAAGATAGTTTTGATTTTTGAAACTTTTTTTTCCATTGATTTTACTTCAGATTCAATAGCAACCACATCCTAGAATTTCAGAAGAACACACTGATGCAATATATATTGTATATTAATCATCTATAAAACACAGTTTATTGGCATTAATTCTATTCTCTTATTTAGCCAAATAATGTCTGCCATCTATACCTCTTAAAAACTAACCACGCACTACAGATAAATAATGTTCACCATTTTCTTTCCTTTTTTTCTTTTTTCTTTTTTTTTGAGACAGAGTTTCACTCTTGTCACCCAGGCTGGAGTGCAATGTCGCGATCTCTGCTCACTGCAACCTCCGCCTCCCAGGTTCAAGCCATTCTCCTGCCTCAGCCTCCTGAATAGCTATGGGTTACAGGCGCGTGCCACCATGCCCAGTTAATTTTTATATTTTTAGTAGAGACAGTGTTTCACCATGTTGGTGAGTTGGAGGCCAGGCTGGTCTCCAACTCCCGACCACAGGTGATCCACCTGCCTCAGCCTCCCAAAGTGCTGGGATTACAGATGTGAGCACTGCGCCCGGCCAGTGTTCACCACTTCCAATATAAATGTTAATCTATTAATAGCACACCACAATACAAAGCATTGCTTATATACCTTCTGGACTAAAGCTCATAATATGGCCAATTTTAAATTACTCATACTATGAGATCGAAGATCATACACATTGAAATCAATTTTTTTTTTAACTCTTCAGATTTATCTTTGGAATATATTTAAAGACTTGAAAACAGGTAGGTGTGACATTCTAAAAACTCCCACCACCTTAAGTAAAATGATAAAGTCACCCTTGGAAAATGAACACACAGGAGCTAGAAAAGGGTCAGGACTTTTTCACTAACCCCCTAATAAACTGTTGCCAAGTGGAGTGTCACTGAGTTATTTTATAACCTACTCAGATTAAGTTAAACAATGGATCATTTGTCCAGTGGTTATTCTCTCATCAGTATCAACATCCAGAACCTGGCCAAGAACCTTCAAGTGAAATGCTGCAAAAATAAGTAAAGTATGCTGCAAAACCTACACACTGAAGTCCACACAACCATAAGAGAGCCTAAGGCCTTTAGAGTTCAATGCAGATCTACTGTGCCAATAAGGAATGGTTAATAATGAAGGAGATTTTAAAATGACATAAAAAAAGACAGGGTATCAAATTATAGCAGTCTGGAGCTATTCAATATAGGAACCAACAAATATTTTATCTTATTTTATTTTTGAGAGGGAGTTTTGCTCTTTTTGCCCAGGCTAGGGTGCAAGGGCACGATCTCGGCTCTCTGCAACCTCCGCCTCCTGAGTTCAAGTTATTCTCCTGTCTCAGCCTCCCGAGTAGCTGGGATTACAGGCGCCTGCCACCACACTCGGCTAATTTTGTTTTTTTGTTTGTTTATTTTTTGAGACGGAGTCTTGCTCTGTCGCCCAGGCTGGAGTGCAGTGGAGCAATCTCAGCTCACTGCAAGCTCCACCTCCCGGGTTCACGCCATCCTCTTGACTCAGTCTCCCGAGTAGCTGGGACTACAGGCACCCGCCACCACGCCCAGCTAATTTTTTGTATTTTTAGTAGAGACGGGATTTCACTGTGTTAGCTAGGATGGTCTTGATCTCCTGACCTCGTGATCTGCCCTCCTCGGCCTCCCAAAGTGCTGGGATTACAGGCGTGAGCCACTGCGCCTGGCCTAATTTTGTACTTTTAGTAGTGACGGGGTTTCGTCATGTTGGCCAGGCAGGTCTCGAACTCCTGACCTCAGGTGATCTGTCCACCTCGGCCTGCCAAAGTGCTGGGATTACAGGCGTGAGCCACTGCGCCTGGCCAGGGACCAACAAAACTTCATAAGAAAATGAAGCAGTATGTACAATAGCTGTTTATAGTGATATCTCCAAATTATGAGAAAAAGTTAAATTACATGGACATTGTTCTGTGTACCTACTATTTAAGAAGGTATATAGAATTATACAATGTATTTTAGGGTAATTTTCATCAAAAATTATAGAAGCATTTAAAAATTTTGAAATGAGCTTCAGTAACCAAAAATAATTACTTTAACAGTTATTATTCCCCGAAGACACATGAGTGTGGCCTAGGGAATGTAACTGAGTAACAAAGGTAAATCATGAAGAACTGTAATTGCCTCTACCATGTGACTCTCTCTTTAAATAAATGCTTCAGATGTTTCAAGCAAAAATAAAAATCCAGAGGCTGGCAAATAACAACCCCTCAATAAATATTTGCTGTTGGTAAATAAAGACTTGGGACTACCTGTTTTACACTTGTTTTTAATTCCTTTTTGTGGAGAATAGGGTCTTACTGTAGTGCCCAGGCAGGTCTCAAACTCTCGTGCTCACGCTATCCTCCCGCCTCTGCCTCCCTAAGTGCTGGGATTACAGGCATGAGCCACCATGCCGGGCACCGCGCCCGGCCAGAACTATCTCTTTTAATTCCCTCTTTCCTATCCAGCACTTAAAAATCAGTAGTATTTCTCTTTGACAAAGAGAAAACACTGAGCTTATTTTATCAGGATTCTTTACTCTTTAAAACAGACCACTTCTGGATTGCAAATGGGGAGATGCTTTTTGTTATACTTACACGTTACACTATAGGTTGCAAAGTAAAGTAAAATGTAATTCCACAAATGAGAACACACATGACATTTTACCAGATCAACGTGTCTTCACATTGATTAGCTGTATAGTGCTTGGTTAGTAGTATAACTCTTACTTATTTATTTGACACAGTCCTGCTCTGTCACCCAGGCTGGAGTGCAGTGGCGCAATCTTGGCTCACTGTAACCTCTGCCTCTCAGGTTCAAGCGATTCTCCTGCCTCAGCCTTCCAAGTAGCTGGGATTACAGGTGTGCACCACGATACCCAGTTAATTTGTGTATTTTTAGTAGAGATGGGGTTTCACTATGTTGGCCAGGCTTGTCTTGAACTCCTGACCTCAAGTGATCCATCCGCCTTGGCCTCCCAAAGTGCTGGGATTATAGGCGTGAGCCACCATTGCACAGCCTCTAATTTAATCCTGAATGAAATATAAATAAAGAATAAGAAATCATATCTTTATGGTGCAAACTTACATCAGCCATTCGCTGAATCTGTGGAAGGCTTTCCATTATTTTTTGTTGTAATGCTGTTACTTGATTACTTAACTCTTGTACAGATTGTGTTAATTCATCTGTTTCAAAAATTATTGACAGGTCTTCTAGATCCATAAAGATTGAATGTAAAAGATTGTGCTTCTGTTCTGAATCTTCCAAAGCCATCTAGATAAACACAGAATGGGAAAAAGAGAGAGAGGCATCAAGATCCTGATATAAGTTGATTAAAATTTAAACCAGAGAAAATTGACAGTTGTCTCAACATTTTAAATTCCTACTCATTTCTAGTTCAATAATGAAAACATAACACCCTCTATTGTCAATGACAGTGAAAGACTTCAGAGTATCTACCTGTATACTGTAATATAATAAGAAACATACATATTTGGTCTTCGTCCACTTCTAAAACCTTTAGAATCCTTTAATAATAGGGGTGAGAGAAGTGTCTTTTATTATACATAATAAGCCCTTTCATACATGTAATAACTTTCAAATTTAAGACATCAAAATAGCTCAGCCACCTAATGAAAATGTTCAGCTTGATAATGTACTTTTCAGGTAATTCCACAAAAAATAACTGATAGGAGAAAGAACATTCACTTATGCAACTAGAATTTTAATCATAAGTCACTAAAACTAAGTGAGCTATTCAGAATTTTATATTAATCTTATTCAAAATCCTTATAGGAGAAAACGTTTAGGAAAACAAAACTTAAAACTAATGCTTTTTTTTGTTTTTTAACCAATTATCATTGACAACAGCATCAAAAATAGTAAAATACTTAGGAATAAATTTAACAATATACATGCAAGAAATGTATACTGGGCCAGGTACGGTGGCTCATGCCTGTAATCCCAACACTTTGGGAGGCCGAGATGGGTGGATCACCTGAGTTCAGGAATTCGAGACTAGCCTGGCCAACATGGCGAAACCCTGTCTCTACTAAAAATACAAAAATTAGGCTGGGCGCGGTGGTTCAAGCCTGTAATCCCAGCACTTTGGGAAGCCGAGACGGGCGGATCACGAGGTCAGGAGATCGAGACCATCCTGGCTAACACGGTGAAACCCCGTCTCTACTAAAAAATACAAAAAACTAGCCGGGTGAGGTGGCGGGCACCTGTAGTCCCAGCTACTCGGGAGGCTGAGGCAGGAGAATGGCGTGAACCTGGGAGGCGGAGCTTGCAGTGAGCTGAGATCCGGCCACAGCACTCCAGCCTGGGTGACAGAGCGAGACTCCGTCTCAAAAAAAAAAAAAAGAAAAAAACCAAAAATTAGCCAGGTGTGGTGGCGGGAGCCTGTAATCCTAGCTACTCAGGAGGCTGAGGCAGGAGAATCACTTGAACCCAGGAGGCGGAGGTTGCAGTGAGCCATTATCGCACCACTGCACTCCAGGCTGGGCGACAGAGAGAGACACCATCTCAAAAAAAAAAAAAAAAAAAAAAGACCTGCATACTGAAAATTACAAAACATTGTTGAGAGAAATTAAACCCCAAAAGAGATAAAGAGATATCATGTTCCTGGACTGAATAGTTACTATGGTTGAGATGTTAATTATCTTCCAAATTGATTTACAAATTTAATGCAATCCCACTCAAAATTCCCACAGACCTTTATTTAGAAATTAACAAGTGTATTCTAAGAGTTATATAGAAATACAAAGGCCTTGATTTAGCCAAAACAAATCTGAAAAAGAAGGACAAAGTTGTAGAATTGATGCTACCTGATTTCAAGACTTACTGTAAAGCTATAGTAATGAAGACTGTCATATTAGTGAAAAGTATAGACATACAAATCAATTGAACAGAAGGGAGCGCCCAGAAATAAACACACATGTGTAAGGTCAATTGATTTCCAATAAAGTGCCAAAGTAATTTAATGGTGATTCTGATCAATAAATGATGCAGAAACAATTGGATATCTCTATGGAAAAAAAGAACTTTGATCCTTCAATCACACCTTATGCAACAATAAACATGAGATAAATCATAGACCTAACAGTAAGAGTTAAAACTATCAAGTTACAGGAAGAAAACACAGGAGGAAATCTTTGCAACCCTGGGTTAGGTAAGGATTTCTTAGAATGCAGTACAAAAGAATAATCCACGAAAGAAAATATTGATACATTGGACCTCATCAAATTAATAACATTTGCTCTTTGAAAGACAGTGTTAAAAGAATGAAAATTCAAGCCACAGACTGGAAGAAAATATTTGCTAATGACATATATGTCAAAAGAATGGTTCAGAATATTTTACAAAAAACTTACAACTCGGCCGGGCGCGGTGGCTCAAGCCTGTAATCCCAGCACTTTGGGAGGCCGAGGCGGGTGGATCACGAGGTCAGGAGATCGAGACTATCCTGGCTAACATGGTGAAACCCCGTCTCTACTAAAAATACAAAAAACTAGCCGGGCGTGGTGGCGGGCGCCTGTAGTCTCAGCTACTTGGGAGGCTGAGGCGGGAGAATGGCGTGAACCCGGGAGGCGGAGCTTGCAGTGAGCCGAGATCACGCCACTGCACTCCAGCCTGGGAGCACAGCGAGACTCCGTCTCAAAAACAAAAACAAAAACAAAAAAAAACCTTACAACTCAACAAGAAGACAAACAATGCAATTTTTTTAATGGGCAAAAAAAAAAAAAATTGAACAGATACTTTACAAAGGAAGTGTACAAATGACCAATAAAGACATAAATAAATGCTCAAAATTGTTAGTCATTACAGAAATGCCATTTAAACCACAATGAATTACCACTGCAAGTCACTAAAATGGCTAAAATTTAAAAGGCAGACAATATTAAGTACTGTTGAAAATATGAAGCAATTAGAACTCATGTTGCTGGTGGGAATGAAAAATGATATAGCCATTTTGGAAAACAATTTCTCAGTTTATTATTTATTTAAACACATCGTAAAAGTCAGAGATTCTACTTTTAGGTATTTATTCTTTGAAATAAAATGAAAACATTTGTCTACACAAAGATTTATATATAAATGTTCACAGCAGTTTTGCTCATAATAGCCTATGGTAGCAGCCTCTAAGGTAGCCCTGAATGACCCCTACCTCCTGGTATTCATACCCTTATATCAGCTTCCTTGAATGCAGGCCAGACTTACTAATTTAATTCTAATAAAATATGGCAGAAGTGATGAGATGTCACTTCCAAGGTTAGATTACAAAGACTGAGGCCCAGCCTGGGCAACAAAGCGAGACCTTATCTACAAAAATTTAAAAATTAGCCGGGCATGGTTGTGTGCGCCTGTAGTCCCAGCCACCTGGGAGGCTAAGGTGGGAGGAACATTTGAACTCAGAAGGTGGAGGTTGCAGTGAGCCGACATTGTGCCACTGCACTCCAGCCTGGGTGACAGAGCAAGACCCTGTCTCTAAAATTTAAAAAAAAAAAAAAAATGTGGCTTCTGTCTTGAGAGCTCTCTCTCACTCTCTTGGAAATTGTTTATGCCGAGGGAAGCCAGCTGCCATGGTGTGAGGCAGACTCCTGGAGGAGCTCACGTGTCTGTGAGTAGAAGCAGATCTTCTGAGGCCTGTCAACAGCCATGGGAATGAGCCTGGAAGCGGATCCCACCTCCTCCCTCATGCAAATTGAGCCTTCAGATGAGTCTGCAGCCTTTGCCAACACCTTGACGGCATTCTCATGAGAGAACCTGAGCCAGAGATACTTAGCTAAGCCATGCCGGTGGACTCCTGACCCACAGAAACTGTGATAGTAACAGTTTGCGGTTTCAAGCTGCTAACTTTTGGAGTAATTTGTTAGACAACAATAGCGAATACATAGCTCAAAACTGGAAACAACCCAAATATCTATTAACTGGTAGATAAACAAACTACTTAATTCCAAATTTATTTCCAAAACTGGAACACTACTTGGCAATCAAAGAATTAACTATGCATTAAGTGTAACAACCTGGATGAATCTCAAAAGCATTATGTGAATTGAAACAAGTGAGACACGAAAGACTACACACTGTTTGATTCCCTCTACATGATATTCTAGAAAAGGCAAAACTATAGTAATAAGAAACTGTGAGTGGTTACCTAGGGTTGAAGATGGGTGAAAAGGAATTGACTGCAAAGAGGCAGGAGGAAACGTCTTGGGAGATGGAGATGTTCCCTATATTGATGGCGGTGGTGGTTATACAACTGCACTTTTATCAAAACTCACCTAACTGCATACTTAAAATAGGTGTATTGATATTTTTACTATATGTAAATTATACCTCAATAAAGTTGATTTAAAAAACAGGCCAGGTGGGGTGGCTCACGCCTGTAATCCCAGCACTTTGGGAGGTCGAGGCGGGCAGATCAGCTGAGGTCAGGAGTTCAAGACCAGCCTGGCCAACATAGTGAAATCCCGTCTCTACTAAAAATACAAAATAAGGTGAGCGTGGTGGCATGCACCTGTAATCTCAGCTACTGGGGAAGCTGAGGCAGAAGAATTACTGGAACCTGGGGGGGCGGAGGTTGTGGAGAGCCGAGATCGCACCATTGCACTCCAGCCTGGGCAAAAAGAGTGAAACTCCATCTCAAAAAAGAGAAAAATACTAATTTTCTATTTTTATAATGACAATTTATGAATTTATGTTTCAGTGATTCTTACAACAGTAGTATTTATGGAATTATCTTTAGGTTACAAAGACTTGTTTTAACAAACACAATCCAGGTAGAAGGGTATAGTACAATTAAAACAAACATTTAAAGCCTAGTTGAGAGTTCTGACACCTCTTTAAAAGTGAATTTAAAAATACCTGAATATGCTAGAAAATGGAAAAGGGCATCCTAAAAGTAGAATTATTGGACAAACGAGGATTTCACACAGTTTTATTTGGGACTTACTTCCCAGGGGGAGATTAGGACACATCAGGGCACACAGAAATAAACTCGCACCTTCCCTTGTCCCTACTTCCTTTACTCAGTTCTAGCTCAGAAAGAAAGTCTAGCAATTTAAAATGTCCTGAAGTTTGAGAGATGCTTTCACATTTTTACATTGGTATCAGTAGAAGGTAGCAAAATCCCAGCTGCTTTTGCCTGAGCTCACTTTTGTACAGTTTTTTTAACTCATAATAAGCATTTGAAGGGAAAAAAAAAAGCATCATTCCTCTCTTTTGTCTTGGTACAGTCCTCAAAAATAGTGACTCAGGGAGGTGACAAAAAGTTTAAAAATGACAAACTTTGGGGATGTGGAAAGTTAATCCAAGTGGGGAAAGGCAAAAAAATCATGAGCAAGGGGAAGAAAAGGAAAAAAAATGGGTAGAAATGCAGCATCTTTACAATTGTTACCATAAAAAAAAAACGCCAACAATTCTCAAACTTCAGGGAGGTCTGAGGTCAGCAGCTCACTTAGGAACACACTGTGCCATTCTAAAGATAGAAAAAGGAGCTGAATCACCTTTGAGGTCTGATTCTGTAAACACTGTTACCAAATAAGCTTTTCTCTAAGGGATTCCTTCTCATGGCAGAATAAAAGAAGGAAAACACACCTGTGCAATGCAACTTCCCTAATACTCAGCATCCAGAAGATGTTTTGCAGCCGAGGCCTCAAGTAGGAAAACACTTTCATTTGTTTTGTCTTTGTAAGCCAGCATAGACACATGGGGCACATGTGGAGTACCAGCAAGGACAGGAAATTTGGAATCATGGTGTGTTAGAAGTGGAAGGAACCATGGATTCGTGTTCTATTGCTGTGTAACTAATTACCACAAACTTAATGGCTTAAAACACAAAAAAGTTATCTTGTAGTGTTCAGGGGTAAGGAGTCCAGGTATAGCTGAGGTGAGTCCTCTGTACAGGGAGCCACAAGGATGCAGTCCAGTGCCATCTGGAGCTCGGGGTTCTCTTTCAAGATCATTCAGGTTGTTGGCAAAATCCAGCTGTAGGACTGGGCTCCCTGTTTCCTAGCTGGCTCTCACTGACTCAGCTTCTAGAAAGAGCCTTTGGGCCCTAGCTCCATGGCCCTCTGACAATATAGCCACTTTCTCAAGGAGAATCTCACTACACTCTGCTACAGGCTGAGTAACCCTTATCTGAAATGCTTGAGACCAGAAGCGTTTCGGATTTTGGACTTCTTCAAATTTTGGAATATAAGTATTATACTTACCGGTGGAGCATTCCAAATCCAAAAATCCCATATTAGAGAGTCTTATAATCACGTTAATCAAGTATTTATGGGAGTGACTACCCCATTACCTTAGTCATATAACGTAACCTAGTCAATGAAGTGACTTTCCCATCGTATTCATATTCCTGCCCACATTCAAGTATTATTCTTTCAACTATTCTTTCAGGTCATATACACCAGAGGATGCGAATATTGGGGGGTATCTTAGAATTCTAACAACCAAAACCATTAGCACTATCCTGTGCACATTCTTATTTCATGGGGAGAAACTGAGGTCCATAGAAGATAAATGAAATTATCAAAAAAGTCATAAAGTAGTTATCAGGACAGTAAGAGCTGAATCCTGCTCTCCAAAATCTGTGTCTAGTGCTTGCCACTCTCTCAAGCTTCCTTCTGCCACTGACACGGTTAGTGGTAAGATTGTATTTCAGGAAAGGAGGAAAAAAGCACCAGGACGATCAGGTAAGCCATGAATCCTTATGTAGATGCTATGAGCAGCAGAAAATCTGGAAGAACACTTACCTGCAGAGTGCTAGCATGGTGACTCAGTGTCCTTGAAGAGTCATAGTCAGCAGGATTGGCCAGCAAATGACTGGTATTTTCTATCCAAGCCTCAGTGCTCTTCAGAAGGTCATTATATTCCTCCATCTTAACTGTGGCCTGAGAAAGAGATGCAGGACCAAACTTGGTCACATGCCTTTTACTGGAGCCGAATGACTCCTCGATGAAGAGTCAGTTGCTGTTAGTCAGGGGTGTGTCAGGCCTTGCAGATGTCTGCTCCTCATGGCTGGGGCCACTTGTTCACCTGCTCTAGGTTATGATACTTCTGACTTTTAAGATTAACTCTGACCATAGGTGGAAAGGATTTAAGCGGTTCTACTCCAACATCATGGGCCTCAGCAAAGTTCTGGGTTAGCCTTGCAACTATTCTGGTTCCCATTTTAGGCTTCATTTTAAAAACTGGGCTGTACTTTGTCCTCCTGTTCAAGACCTTGCCCCTACAGTTCTTCTAAGACTAGGATGCTGCCTCACTCTTGTTAAATCACAAACACAACTCAGCCAACCACAGCTCCTGTTTGGAAGGAGGGTAGAGAGGGTATCCTGTACCTGAATGACAGTCTTTCTCATTATTGTCTCCCTCACTAGACTCCAGAGATCACCTGTCCTAAATTCCCATTACTGGTCTTTATCCACCTGTAGGGGAGCCTGGACTTCCCAACAGTTTGCCTGGCTCTTGCTGTGGTCAACTTTCGGATTCTTGGTTCTATCTGCCCAATCAGACTTTCTGCCTGCACTAGCATTGAAATCTGTCTCCTCAGTGCCCACGCGAGCCTACCATGGCCCCAGCTTCAAGTCCAAAACTGATAATTCAAGAGAAATTGGCTGTTTCTGAATATATTGTTTTGCTTTAACACCAGCTCAATACCACCACATGATATGAAGCTATTATGAGTCACAGCCATACCTTATTCAACTGTGAGGTTCTAGACTCTGCTCTCTGTGATACTTGCTGATACTGCTGGAAAGGAATCATCAAGTTATCCATCCATTCTTGAGCCTGTCCTGGGTCCTGTTCAACGATGTCCTGAACTTCAGAATCCAGCTCATTTAGTTTGGAATGCCATAGATCTAACTCATCCCACATTTTCTGGAGAAGGAAATCGTAAGTCAACTTGAATGAAGAGGTCATAGTTTATGGAGGCAATGCCTGGTTTTCACACAGTATTTACATTTATAAATGCTACTAAAACACCACAGAAACAACATCACAAGAATAGCTGTTATTTTACATCCAGCAATTTGTTATCTAAACTGAAAAACACTTTTCCTGAGCTCTCCCAGCTGTAACAGTATTCATTTCACTACAAATTAGCTGTAGGGGAACAGAAAGACCTGGACATTTCTAGAGATGACCGACAAGGTCAATACAGCCCTCATCTCTCAAGAGTGACGAGCAAAACATTCTGTTTAAAAAGAGCTTGGGGAAATACTTGAACCTATTTACACCAGTTCATACACACGCACGTGCATGCACGCACACACACACTCAATCTAGAAAATAATGTTAAGTGAAAAAATAAAACAAAGAAAAATATCTGGGCTGGGTGCAGTGGCTCACGCAATTTTGGAGGCCAAGATGTGTGGACTGCTTGAGCCCAGGAGTTCGAGACCAGCCTGGACAAAACAGGGAGGCCCTGTCTCTACAAAAAACATGAAAAATTAGCCAGGTGTGGTGGCGCACACCTGCAGTCTCAGCTGCTTGGGAGACTGAGGTGGGAGGATTGATTGAGCCAGGGAGGTCAAGGCTGAAGTGAGTTTTGATCACACCACTGCTCTCCAGCTTGGGTGACAGGGTGAGACCCTATCTCAAAAATTTAAAAAAAGAAAACTATCTGCCAACTTGGAATGAATGCAGAGGCAGAGAGCTCTAGAAACATGATTAGGAGCAACTGCTTTTGACTCAAGAAACCAATAGGTTGGATTCAAATCTGAACTTCGCTGGGCAGAGGAAAATTTCAAAGCTAAAATATTCAATTCTTAATGTTTGCTTAAGAACATTTTTTTTTTCCCCTATCTTGAGGACTATATCTAACTTGTTAAATTAGGTTCCTCTGCTTAAGATTTGTCCAATAGTGAGCCATATTCTGACCTATTTTAAAAGCCCCAAATTATTAAAATATTTCCTTAAGATATAGATTAAAACAAGAATCCTTTCCCTATACTGTAGTTTGCTTGCAAATTAAGAAGTAGAATAGTGTTTATGTACAGTTTTACCTAAGATTTTATTTTATAAGACATTTTACAAGGGAAATGCATTTGGAATTTTTATTTTTATTTAACCTTGGCAGTAGAAAAAAGAGCTTTAATATTTTTCATATTCTATTGAATGATTTTTAATATCAGTATCCCCAAGATAAGATCCTTACTTTCCTTTACTTGTGAAAATCACAGGCTCTCAGAAGTTTGGGTATATGCCCACCATGGAAAAACAGAATTTTTTTTTTGAGAGAGTCTCACTCTGTCACCCACACTGGAATGCAGTGACGTGATCTCGGCTCACTGCAACCTCCGTCTCCTGGGTTCAAGGGATTTTCATGCCTCAGTCTCCCGAGTAGCTAGAATTGCAGTCTTGTGCCACCACGCCCAGCTAAGTTCTGTATTTTTAGTAGAGACAGGGTTTTGCCATGTTGGCCAGGCTGGTCTCAAACTCCTAGGCTCAAGTGATCATCCCACCTTGGCCTCCCAAAGTGCTGGGATTACAGGCGTGAACCACCGCACCTGGCCAACAGAATAATTTTTAAATGCAACTTTTCCCTATCAAGCCTCTCTAGGTGATGCCTCTGTGGATTTGGTTTATGATTTCTGTGCTTCAGATTAATTCAAAGAACTCACCTTGTGATAACTGATGAACAGGGCAGGAGTGGGTCAGAAATACCAAATGCTGAAGGGAGTTAAAGGAGGATTTTACCTTTTGAATTTCTTGCGCTTTCTCAATATTTTTGCTTTTCTGCTGCAACATCTTTTCAACATTATGAAGCCCATTGTTAATTTCTTCTATTTTTCTCCTCATTGCATATGACGGTGAGCTTTTTAAGATTTCATTGCTAATCTGTGAAAGACAGAAAGATGCATTTGGCTTAGAGAGGTTGTCTGCACTTTATTCATAGGTTCGAACAACAAAAGTGGTAGTCACTCTGTTACAACTTGTAAAAATCTTTTAAGGGCTGGAAGAAATTCTGAAAATGCATTAATGAGAAGGTGGATAGGAAGACTAATAAATGGCAGGTGTGTTTACTTGACCTTTTAAATATCATCTGAAATAAAACAAAAATTAGTTTAATGTAATCTAACATGTATTAAAGATATATGCTGTGTTGGGCAAAACTACTGAGTGGATTGTGTGAAACATCCCCATATGGATCAAATGATATAAACGAATTCCTGGGGGATAAACGATTTTTATATGATCTTTCCATTTTATGAGAAAATCCTCTGCACAGATCTGCTTTCAATAAAACCAAATTTACTCTCAAGCTGACTTAAAAAAAAAAAAATTCCAATCACAGTACTCATTTGAGTGAAACAACCTTCTAAAAGTAGCTATTTCTTGAGGATGCACAGAGTTTAATTATTCTCTGTGTAACCATTTGTAGATGTTTTCCCAGCCATCAGAAACTTAGCTACTGAACAGTGTAATTTTTTTTATCTAAACGATTCTCTTAAAAAGAAACAAACAAACAAACAAAAAAACCTTGAGCTAGGAAAGATAATAAATGAATGTTGAGTATATCACTTTCCAAATACCTGACTGGTGTGTGTTCTTGTTTTGCTATTTGATAAGGCTTTCTCCAAGCAGCTACTAAATAACCAAGTAATACTTTATGCTTTTGTATAATCCTTTGTTTTGTAAATTAAAAAAAACAAAACAAAACTGTATCTGTGTAACCATTGAGACTAAAAGCATCCTATGCAGATAGTATACAGATGCAGAAACTGGAACACAGACTAAATGATTTGCTGCAGTCATATGTCAAGGAAGTAGATGAACTTGTCCCAAGAAACCCCCAAGTCCCCAGATTGAGTCCCATGCTCTATTCACAATATCAGGCTGTTGATACTTTTATATCATGTCTTTATTCCCCAGACCATACTGCAGTCAATATTATTAGGAAAAAATCTCACTTTGGTTCCATGTTAGTTTTTTATGGCTGGCTGTGTCACAAATTACCACAAGACAAAGTTTTCTGATATTTTGTGCACTTATTCTCCTGGCAGAAATGTATACCATTTAGATACATTAGAACAGATCATGATTTAGGAAATGAATATAGCCATTTGAATTATACACAGTGTTACTGCGTCTGTCCCAGGATCCTTGAATTTCCTTTAGCCACATCACATAATAAAAATTAGTTGCTATTTGTGACAAATACACAGGGTCATAGCGGAAATTTTCTACCTTGAATTTGAACGACGGATTTTGATTATTAATTTACTCTGCTACAGATTTTCATAAGTATTCATGAGAATAACATTTAGTTTCTCTCAAAACATTTAGTATTTTCCTAAAATAAAATCAATAGTACCAGATCCTTGAGAAAGTACAAAATAGGTTTTCTTGTGTGTTAAATAAAAAAGATTTGTCATAAATATACATTAAGTTTACATGTTTTTTACCTTGTGAGATTTTCTTGAGAAATCTGTCATAGAATTAATGACATATTTTAGCAACTAAGTTTGAAATCTGAGTTTTTTGTGTTTATCTAAGATCTATTTTATTTATCAAGTTGTAAGTATTCTAGGCAGAAAAAATAAATAAATAAATAAATTTAAAAAACAAACAAAACAAAACAAAAAAAACTTCTGTGGATACCAGACCAAACAGAATTTTCTTCTGTTTGATATGGGCTGTCTTTTTACAATCTAATCAAAATATCTTGCTAGGCTCCTATGTTTCTAGTATTATAAAATATTTTCCACCTTTTCTTCAAATCTGGACTTTCAGGTATAAAGATTCGCTCAGGTACTTTTCATGAGAATTCTGTTAACATCATCATTAGACAGACACTACATGCTAAGTGCTATTCCTAGTGAGTTGTGAAATTTGTATTCTTATTGCCCTCAGCTGTAATGTCAAAATGTTTCAAAGGATGTGTTTTAAAGCAAAGTATTAACGTCCAAAATGTTCAAGTGGTTGTACAGTGGTTGTACAAAAGCAAACAAAACCAGTAAAAGATATATAACTGTATTATAAAATGCAAGAGAAGAAGCAGCATTTCGACAATTAAATATACATAAATTATCTAATTCTGTTATCTTATGTCACATATTTAAAGCATCTTTATCTTAGCATTCAATATTAGACAAAATGGTCACTTAACTCTTGAAAGCAGTCATAGCTGAAATCCCAGCAAATGGAATTTGACATTAAATGATATTTTCCTTTTGATAGACATTCAGCTCCATAAACAATAACAGTAGTATAGACATTATTATTACCTTCTCATCTATGTCTTCTAAAGCTTTTCTGCATTCTTCCACCTGGGATTCAATCTCTGCAGGGACTATGGTGTACATTTCAGAATACTTGATTCGTAGTTTTTCCATAATATTCTCAAAAGTTAGCTTCCCTTCCTTAAGGATGCTATGAAGCTCCTAAAAACATTAAGAGAGTTGCAATACTCACAAGACTGGGGGAAAAGTTTAACTCTAGGAAGTAAAAGCAGCCTTCCAGCACATCCTTATGATTTAAAGGAGAGCAGTTTGCATGACAAAACCCCACTAGTGATACAAGCTGATTAAGCCCGAAAGATACTCAGTTTAGTCAGATGATGCTTTCTAATTTGTAAGAATTAAACTTGATATCTCTTCATAGTGTCACACCATTATCTAGAAAAGACATTACAACACCCCCTGCTTCTAAAGTACCTTTAGGATTTCATTGTATCTGCGTTGCAGACCTGATCTAAAAAGCTGCAAGCAGCAAAAAAAAAAAAAGTTTCAAAGAAGTTTTTTGTTGTTGTTATTAATGTGTTGCTATTTCTACTTCTTCCTCCATTATCATCACAATGATTCAAGGCCACTAAAAGCCCCATGCTTGGAGCAGAAGTGTCTACTTTCATGTAATTAGACAGCCCGGCAGAGTTCAACTTCTTTCAAAAGGGAGGGTTCCAGTTCCATACAAAGAATGTAGGTTTTTAGGAGATAAAAGAAACCTGAACAAATAGTCTATTGGTTGTGGCCTAGAAACCAAATCTGATCTACCTTCTCCTGCAGTAATTATAAAGGAGAAACTCATTTGTTTGGGAAAGTTTCCCAAAGATCAAGTGGAAAAATACTTCTTGACTTGACTGTGGCTTTTTTGTTGTTTGTTTTGTTTTTACAGTAGCTGTTCAGTAGCATTATTTGTGTTCATGGATTGAGTCACTGCAGTGAAGAATGATTACAATTTTAAATGGCTCTGTGATGTGTCATTGTTTTCCTTTTCTTAATCCTCAGCAGAGGACAAATCTAGAGAGAGAAAGTTAGAGAACAATGCCATTCAAAGATGCGGTTTAAGAAGTAAGTGTCATCCCGTTTTATCTACACCTAGTCCAGGAGTACAGGCTTTCATTCAGAGGTACACTTGGAAGGCTTGCCCATGAAGACTGCTTCTTTACTTTCCAATATAATAACCGAAAGTTCTCTTTAGACAGCATGTGACTTTTTTTTCTTTTTTTTTTGAGATGGAGCCAGGCTGGAGTGCAGTGGCATGATCTCAGCTCACTGCAACCACTGCCTCCTGGGTCCAAGTGATTCTCCTGCCTCAGCATCCCAGTAGCTGGGATTACAGGCACACGCTACCACGCCTGGCTAATTTTTGTATTTTTAGTAGAGATGGGGTTTCCCCATGTTGGCCAGGTTGGTCTTGACCTCCTGACCCCAAGTGATCTGCCTGCCTGGGCCTCCCAAAGTGCTGGGATTACAGGTGTGAGCCACTGTGTCTGGCCAACACGTGACTTTTGAATAAACTTCCAAACATCCTTTTGGGCTGTCACCATTGGACTGGAATGAAAAAGGAGATTATTCTGAAGAAATGAGATTCCAGATGACCTGTAGGGTGTACCTAGGCCCTATCAGAGACAAGGCACTAAGTCCTACTAAAGGAGTAACCCAACATGCTACTCAAGAGTGGTCTGAGACCCTTATTCACCAAACACACTGGAAATATAGTTGAAAGAAGGCTGCTTGGTCCAGACTGGCTTACCTTCCAGCCTTGTTTCAACTCTGTTCTCCGCTCTCCAGCCACACTGATCTTCTCCCTTGGTTCTGCCCACACCATGCCACAGGGGCTTTGCCTGTGCCTCTCTCTCCCCAGACCACTCCCCCAAACCCAGCCACTGAGTTATATCTACCCCAAGGACTTTGGATACAAGACTGTGAGCCTGTATCTGCCACATTCACTAATTCGCTCCTCACTTACCTCAAATTGTTCTGACTTTTCTGGGTGATCCTGGAATGCCGTATTTTGGAAAGAAGTTGTGGTCTGTTGAAATAAATTCTTCAAAGCAATTATCTCTTTTGTGAAGGAATGTCTTTCTTGGATTTCAGTCTGCACTAATTCTTTATTTTTTTGAACTTTCTGAAGAAGCCTAAAAGAGAACATCAAAATATAATTGTTTCTTTATCCTGCTCTTCTGTGAAACAGTTTTATTGCAACAATTAATGAAATGCCTGAATAGCTCCTAAAGGACAGTTATTTCCTCTAAGAAAAAAGTAACAATTTTTGATAATGGATATACCACATATACAAACAGGTACAAAATCTTATCACTTAATCAAAAACCTCTCCAAACCTTTCACCCCAAATATTCTCTTTTTCACATATTCCATTGTAACTGACATCTCTGTCCTCTCTTTTTCTCCATGTAACCCTTGAGCTCAAATGAAAATGACTTAGAGGTGTGAATGGAATCATGGGTGGGCTTCTGGGGATAGACAACCCCACTGGTCTTCTTCTCTTAAGTTGATTCATTTTGCTGTGGATGTAGCAAATATCAGAAGAGGCATTGAAGTGGGTAAAATCTTTCCTGAGGGTTATTTGGTAAGTATCTATGATATTGTGATATAATAAATATATACTTGATCTCTGCTCTGGTTCCTGAGACAGAGCTCTTAATACCTTTGTAGATAGGAGTGCTAGCTAAGAGTCTTTTGTCCTAATATTTGATTTTTGACAAGTTCCTGACACAGAGCTCCTAAGTCCTTTGTAATTTCCTGAGTGATAGGAGCATCTTTAGTTCTAAGGAGGCAACTCTAGGTGGGATCCTGAGTAGCCTCAGGATGAGGGCTGGTTGCCAGGGGAACCAACTATGTGATTAAAAGGTTGGAACTTTCAGTACCACCCCTACCTCCAACACACACCCCCAGCCTCTGCGGGAGGGGACAGAAGCTCAAAGTTGAGTTGATTGCCAATGGCCAATTATATAATCAATCATAATGAATTCATAATGAGACTACATAATCAAATCTCCATAAGAAACCCCAAAAGACAGGGCTCACAGAGCTTCTGGATTGCTGAAAGCCTGGGGGTTCCACCACCCAGAGAAAACAGGGAAGCCCCAGGCCCCTTCCTATACTGTGCCTCAGGCACCTCTTCCATCTGGCTGTTCATCTGTATCCTTCATTATACTCTTTATTAATAAACTGGTAAACATGACTAAAGTGTTTTCTTGAGTTCTATGAGCCACTCCAGCAAATTAATTGAACTCAAGAAAGGTATCAAAGGATCCCTTGATTTATAGCCTATCAGCCAGAAGTGTACCGGCAGGGCACAGCGGGTCACGCCTGTAATCCCAACACTCTGGGAGGCTGAGAAGAGTGCATCACCTGAGGTCAGGCGTTCGAGATCGCCCTGGCCAACATGGGCAAAGTGCTGGGATTACAGGCGTGAGCCACCATGCCCGGCCACAGCTAGTTACATTTGAAAAGAACATTTAATGGCATAGGAAGGCAAACATGATTTGCTGGTAAATTATTCAGCAGAATATAAAACAGTACAAGTATTTTGACCTCAATTTATTTAAAAACAAAATCATAGTAAAAAAAGGAGAAAAAAATGATTAGCAGTGGTTATTGCTGAGTGGTGACATTAAGGTAGATTTTTATATTAATTTACATAATTTTCAGTTTCTGAATTTCTTTCTTTTTTTTTTTTTTTTGAGGCAGAGTCTCGCTTTGTCACCCAGGCTGGAGTACAGTGGCACACTCTCGGCTCACTGCAAGCTCTGCCTCCCGGGTTCACGCCATTCTCCTGCCTCAGCCTCCAGAGTAGCTGGGACTTATAGGCACCTGCCACCACGCCTGGCTAACTTTTTGTATTTTTAGTAGAGACAGGGTTTCACCATGTTAGCCAGGATGGTCTTGATCTCCTGACCTCATGATCTGCCCACCTTGGCCTCCCAAAGTGCTGGGATTACAGGAGTGAGTCACTGAGCCCGGCCTGAATTTCCTATAATAAATATATATTACTAAACTAGAAAAAGGGCAAAAAAAAAAAAAAAAAAAATCACAAATGACAAAAAAGGAAACTGGAAGGATATTCACCCTCGTTAATACCAGGATGGAAAATGTGTGCTTAATTACAGTTATTAATCTGTTCTATCCCTTTTTATACCTATCAGTGTTGTCTCACCTCAATTCTATTGTATCATTTGCCATTATTCTATACTTTTAGATTTTCTAAATGTTCAGCCATAATTGTCAAGCACATGTCCTTAACAGTTTTTCATAAATCTTACTTGTTGCATCGTTGTTGCATAGAAGTAATTTCTTGAAATGCTGGAACACTTTCCACAGCCCCTGAGCTTTCAGGAACATTCTGGATACTTCTGATGCGCTGAAGAAGTAGAGTCAGTAACAGCTGCTGCTTCTCCACATTCTCTCCATATTGGCATAAACAGTCTAGCAGCTCACAGAGTTCCTCTGTGGTATATGCCTCTTTTGTTTTGGAAATTTCAGGGAGTTCTTCCTGAAGATTATCTAAAATAATTGCTTCTCGTTCAATCTAATTCAATAAACAAAAAGAACTAAAATAAGTAAAATATACAATTACCACTTCAGGACCTGAAGTAGCCATAATTTTTGTATGCTCTCTCTTCAAACGGTTGCTAGTGCCATATCCTACCATGTTTTCCTATAGCTGGGAATATTAATCCTCTGCTATCAGAATCCCTTAATTCCCAGCTATTGCTCATGTTGATGTGTGACTGAAATAGAGTACTGCTGTTGTGGTTTGAAGGAAATGCTGTTGAATATCCTCATAAATAATTTATTTCTCCTTCAGATTTCAGTTGGATAAAGCAACATTTCTCCTGAGATAAGCACATGAGCTCCACCAAACTGCTTTCACTAAGTATAAGAGGTTGGGCAACTATTGGATATGGAAAATTTTTCTGCTGGTCTCTTTTCTTTCACTTCCAATCCCTATATGCTAAAAAAGTAAGTCCAGCAGATTCTCATTACCCTGACACATGACAAAGGTAAAGCAGCCAGAATTACCGAACCAATCAAGTATTTATCAATAATGGTGCACACAGAACTCAGAAATACATAACCTATTACATCACATATCTAGAAACTGTTCGTTCCACCAGCCCTGAACTCAACTAAGATGCAGAAAAAAGTCTCAAAGGCCCCTGAATCAGGTCATTCTTACGCCTCCCCTTGAATCCCCTGGCCCACCCCTTGGCTACAGTACTCATTTATCACATCCTGCCTCAGTGATGGTTAACTCTCCTGCTCCATGTTCAAACACAGTCATGGATCTTGCAATCATGACATTACAGGATGTCACTCCAGTCATCTATGTTTATGATATCATACTAACTGAAATGATGAGGACCTGAATGGCCAGTCAGACATGCCAGAGGGTGAGAAACAAAGCCTGTGAAAATTCAGGAGCCCCAGTATCAGGGCCTGGGGCATGCCAGGACTTCTCTAAGGTAAAGGTCAAGTTGTTCAATCTTATAACTCTACCACTAAGAAAGAGACACAGCACTGAATGGACCTTTTGAGGTCTGGGAGGCAGTATATGCTATCCTTGGGATTACTGCTCAGATGCATTTATCAGAATGCTGCCAATGTCAAGAGAGACCTGGAGAAAAAGCACCACAGCAGGGTCGGGCTGTGGTGTAAGCTGCCCTGCCATTTGGGCTATATGATCCAGTTGGGTACCCAATAACTAGAATACATGGATGCAGATGTAGACTGGCCACTGTCCAAGAGACCCAGGTGTGCAATGGGTGCTTCTCATCACCTCAAACCTAAATTCAGTTGAATTAGAAGTCCTGGTTCTTTGCCAGACAGCTACACTTCCACCAGGGAATGAGATAAGGGTTCCACTGCATCATTTTGTGTCCCCCTGCTGGAAACTAGCATGCAAATAAAGAAATTGCTACATTGATGGGGGAATTGTACATGTAGGGTTTCCAATGTGCATCAGGGTTGAAAAAACTATGTCTGTAATCCAGGACTTAATGGGGCACCTCTTGGTGCTTACGCACCAGAAATGGGCAGATTTAACTTGATAATAACCAGAATTATTATCAAGCTGTAGCAACCACGATCCAGTAACAGTAAAAAGACGAAAGGTTCAGACCTTTCCTGTTTCATTTCCCCTCATCTCCCACTCCTGTTCCCTGGGATCACTTTCCAAAATAAACTACCATTTGCAAGCCTCAGTCCCAAGCTCTGGTGTCCACTGAGAAGTTGGTAAGTGATTGAGAACGGGGAATACAAGAGGGAGAACAATATATACATATATATTTTTTCTTTGAGACAGAGTCTCTCTCTGTCACCCAGGCTAGAGTGCCATGGTGTGATCTCAGCTCACTGTAACCTCCACCTCCTAGGTTCAAGCAATTCTCTCCCTCAGTCTCCCGAGTAGCTGGGATTACAGGCATCCACCACCATGCCTGGCTAATTTTTTTGTATTTTTAGTAGAGACAGGGTTTCACCATCTTGGCCAGGCTGGTCTTGAACTCCTGACCTCGTGATCTACCCACCTTGGCCTCCCAAAGTGCTGGGATTACAGGCGTCAGCCACGGTGCCTGGCCACAGTTTTTATTAGGACAATAATTTTACCCCAAAGCCAGGCAATTCTTCAATTTGGGAATGAATAAACAAACTGTATTACACCCACCCAAAGCAATACTAGTCAGGAATAAAGAGAAATGAATTACGAATACAAGCAGCAGCAAGAATGAATTTCAAGTGCATTATGCTTAGGGGAGAAAAGCAAACTCAAAGGGCCACAAACTGTAAGGAGTCCATCGATATGACATTCTGGAAATGGAAATACTATGGGAACAGAAACAGATTAACGTTCCAGGGGTTGGAGGTTACGGAAGGCACTGACCACAAAGAGGAACAGGGGAAACTTCTAGGGTGACAGAATTGTCTTAAACATTGATTTTGTTGGTGATCATGTGATCGTGTGCACTTGTCGGAACAACACATTTTACGCTAAAAAGTGTGAAGATAGCCCTAGAATCAGTAAAATAGTTGCAAAAAGCCTGTGCATTCACTTTTCCACCTAGAAGAGGCTTTGCAATACTTTGATGATTTTCCTTAGACATGGGATCCTAATAAAATCGGTTATAAAACTTTTAGGCTCATGGTCAATTGTAAAGTTCGGTCTAGAAAGGGAGAAGGACCCATAGTTGCATCATAAGCAAATCCAGTGAAGGAGACCGAAAAACCCAGAACCAGCAGAAAAGGGACTCAACAAAGAAATGACTGTTGGTGCAAGTGGGAGAAGCTGGCCTCACATCTCCAATCATCTTTGACAATGTGATGTTCTTCTAGCACATTATGATCATCGAAGCAAAAAATGATGATTCTGAATAACCCAAGTGAATAGTTATAGTAAAGAGATTTTGCTTAAGAAAACAGGGAAGTAAAATTTTAGGGGGACACAAGTTCTATCAAAATTTAAATTTAGTTTTTAATTTGTAAACTTATAAACAGGCATTTAAGTTTTTTAAAAGACTACTGATATAAACTGTTTATTTCATCAAGACTGCATTATTATGTTACTATAGATGACATGTTTAAAGCAGAAATTCACTTTGTCATATATAAAAGCACCAACCATGCTAACAGAAGCTTACATGTATGAGCTGTTAGATGATATAATTTTTATTGAATGGATAAAAGCTACATTAAAATCTTATATCAATTTGATGTATGTAAATATCATATAAGTTAACAGATTAATGGCTAAGCACCAGAGTCTAAGTTTGAATCCTCTACTATCCCTTGTGAATTTGAGCAAGTTACTCAGTCTCACCGTGTCTCATTTTCCTCATCTACAAAGTAAGGATAATAAAAATATCCTCACAGAATTCTTGAATAGTGCTCTGAACTATGCCTGCCACATAATAATTGCTCAATTTAGTAGTTGTTTTTATTATTGTTATTACAGGGAAGCATTTTTTTTGGCTTGTGCTACTCTGAAAAATATTTTGTTAGCAGATTTTGTCAAACGCTTGTGTGAATAATTAGAAAGTTCTATATGAATGGAGTCTGAATAACACATAATTGCAAATGGGTATATAGCAATAATGTGATAAAACAAAAAGAGCAAAATCTTAGAATTAGCCTAGACCTGAATTTAAGTAAGAGATGTCCCTCAACAAATATTTACTAAGTGCCCACTAAGTGCAGGGCCCTAGCCAGGTTCCAAGGTTACAGCAGTGAGCAAGACAGCCCCAGCCGCAGCCCACAGGGGCTTACAGCTTAATCAATCTCTACCTGGGGGCCTTGTGCCATTACTTAATCTGTCAGTGCTTCAGTTTCCCCATCTATAAAATGGTGATAATATTTACTTCCCAGGGACAATGCAAAGATTCAGTAAGAACAGGTGTGAACTGCCTTCTCAGCACAGCATAGTAACTCAACAAATGGTACCATTATGGACAGGCAAGCACTGATGCCAGCAGCCCCAACCAAAAGTGTAATTTATAAAGTTTATTTTAACATTCAAGAGACTATTCACTAGTCAGTCCTCACCAGGACCACTGACATAATATTCATTTTTAAGGACAATAGTCATAAGCAAGATAATACGATAGTGCTAAACATTTCATCCTAAGATAACTTTATGTTGTTTTTTGTTTGTTTGTTTGTTTTTGAGACAGGGTCTCGTTCTGTTGCCCAGGCTGGAATGCTAGAATACAGTGGCGTGATCATGGCGCACTACAGTCTTGACCTCTCCTCAAGAGATCCTCCCACCTCAGCCTCCCAAGGAGCTGTGACTACAGGCATGTGCCACCAGGCCCAGATTTTTTTAATTTTTTGTAGAGATGGGATTCACTCCATTGCCTGGGCTGTTCTAGAACTCCTGGGCTCAAGCAATTCTCCTGGCTCAGCCTCCCAAAGTGCTGGGATTACATATGTGAGCCACTGCACCCAGCTATCTTTAATTTTCTAAATTAATTTTCTTTCTAAATTTAGGTGATACCTAAATCCTGAACCAAGGCTAAATTAACATTTGTGATTGATACATATCATGCAGGTTTTGAGACCATTTTCAAAAAGAACATCATAACCTCACATATTTTTAGGTCCACATTTAACAATTACAGTTAATTTCCATAGCTAAAAATTATAGTTAATTTCAAAATTATTTGGTGATTATGCAAATTACCTAATTCTAACCTTCAGTATAACGTAGAGACAGTTATTTCCGAGAGGGGTGAAGTTATTTTCACGATAAAGACTGTAATGCTCAAACCAGCTAGTGGTCACTTATTAATAAGAATTATCTGCTACCAAAAAAAGGCACTACTATAAAATAATCCGAATAAGTTATTGGAGGTTATCTTAATAAGGCCTGACATCTATAAACATTTATGTATCACGTATAAGTGATGTGCACAAGTAGTATAGCCTGACGACTCGTTTTATAGAAAAACAAGGTGAAAGTAATAAAACAATTTAAATAACATGTTAGAAACTACATGGTTTGTTGAAAATGAAGCACTCACTTCTTCACTGACAAATTTCCATTCCTGCTTCAGTTCTTCACACCACATCTCCCACTCTTTAGCAGCTTCCAGCAAACTCAGCCATTTCTCCCACAGAGCCGACACAATCTTCAGCAAACATATGCCATCATTTTCTGTGCACCTGAGTCTCAAGAGTCTAAGGATCTGTCGTAGTTTCATTAACTCTTCTTTGGTTGATGTAAGATTTGACACCAAGTCCTTAGGAAAGAAAAGAAAAAAAAATAAGAGGGACATACTGTTAGCTTTTTCCTGAAACTTACAAACTCTTTCAAATTCTGAACAATTAATTATTTCAATCTTCCATAAGTATTGCATGATCTACTTCTTATTCTTTTAGAAGTCAATTTAGACCAGATGAGAATTATCTATGTATTATTGTATTCTGCATGAATTTGAGACTACAGGGACAAATAATGACCCATAAACCATTTTTTTCCAAGAAAGAAAGTACTTTCAAAAGCAAATATTTGCCAGACGCAGTGGCTCATGCCTGTAATCCCAGCACTTTGGGAGGCCAAGGTAGGTAGATTACGAGATCAGGAGATCGAGACCATCCTGGCCAAATGGTGAAATCCCATCTCTAATAAAAATACAAAAATTAGCTACTCAGGAGGCTGAGGCAGGAGAATTACCTGAACCTGGGAGGCAGAGGTTGCAGTGAGCTCAAGTCACACCACTGCACTCTAGCCTGGGCAACAGAGTGAGACTCCGTCTAAAAAAAAAAAAAGAAATTCTATAAGAGGCTGGGCACAGTGGCTCATGCAGCATTTTGGGAGACGGAGGCAGGAGGATTGCTTGAGGCCAGGAATTCAAGACAGACTGGGCAACATAACAAGACCCTGTCTCTACAAAAAATTAAAAAATTAACCAGGCATGGTGGTGTATGCCTATAGCCCCAGCTACTCAGCTGGCTGGGGTGGGAGGATCCTTTGAGGCCAGAAGCTCAAGACTGTGATAAGCCATGATTACACTGTTGTACTCCAGCCTGGGTGACAGAACAGGACTCTTTCCTATTAAAAAAAAAAAAAAAAAAAAAAAAAACTAGAAGTACAATAGCCATCATTATCTGGGTTTCTCCTTTCAAGGTTTCAGTTACTTGTGATCAACAATGGTCCAAAAATATTTAAAAATTCCAGAAGGAAAAAATGTGTAAGATTTATTTGTATAAAATGTATGTTTTATTTGTATACAAATATATAAGTGCTATTCTGACTAGTGTGATGAAATCTCATGCCATCTCTCTCCATCCCACCTGGGATACGAATCTTCCCTTTGTCCAGCACATTCATGCTGTATATGTTCCCTGCCTACGAGTTATTCGGTAGCCTTCTTGGTGATCAGATCAACTGTTGTGGTATCAAATGCTTGTGTTCCAGATGAATAGTAGCCCAACGTTACCTCACCATGGCTATATCATTTCATTTCATCACTTCATTTCATTACCTCACTTCATTTCATCACCCAGGCACTGTATAGTCTCACGTCATCACAAGAAGGGTGAAAACAGTACAATGACATATTTTGAGAGAAAGGGACCACATTCACATAACTTTTATTAAAGCATATTGTTATAATTACTCTGTTATTGTTATTGACCTGACTGTACATAATTTATAAATTAAACTTTATCACAGGCATGTATAGGAAAAAAATTATAAACAGAGTTCAGTGGTATTCACAGTCTCAAGCATCCACTGGGTGTCTTGGAACATATCCCCTGTGGATAAGGGGGGACTACTGTACATTTTGTTATTTTAACCTAAGTCTCACATTTCACTAATTAGTTCCTTTGCACAATACTTCCTATATCAACCACCAACACAATATTAAAAGGTTTTTCTTGGTTTGCTTTTGTTTTTGGTGAATGTTAACTATAGATGATTTAGAAAGTCCTCATCAAAATCCTAATAACATAATACCATAGATTCTAACAGATGAAAATAAGCAAAAGCTCAAATTACTTTATAACAGTCTAATAAGTAACCAGAACTTAGAGCTTATGACAGTTGCAGTAAGCAATTAGTGGACAATAAGGCTCTGTCATGGATCCAGCAGCATCCCTCAAAGTCACATGAGAGGTGACGCTTTAGAAAAGCCACCAGTGAGGACAGGATGCTATTGGGGGATGACTGCCTGTGAACCTGATTAATTAAATCTCTCAGTATCATTGCTTCATTTCCTTCCTTCTGGCTTTTTAAGCTTCAATATATTACATAAGGCCAGGCACAGTGGCTCACACCTGTAATCCCAGCACTTTGAAGGGCCGAGGCTGGAGGATCGCTTGAAGTCAGGAATTCAAGAGCAGCCTGGGCAACATAGTGAAACCCCGTCTCTACTAAAAATACAAAAATTAGCCGGGCATGGTAGCAGGCACTGTAATCCTAGCTAGTCAGGAGGCTGAGGCAGGAGAATCAAATCACTTGAACCTGGGAGGTGGAAGCTGCAGTGAGTCAAGACTGCATGACTGCATTCCAGCCTGGGCAAGACTCTGTCTCAAATATACATATAACATTACCCTCTGGCTTTTGATTTGAGGAATATTCATTTGATTTGAGGTATTTAACTCAGCGTGAAGATTTCTATGGGTCATAACAGGGCCACATTCTCTGCTGTCTCTGCCAGTTTGGCAATTTTTTGCACACAGACTTAGTGGCTAATTGCCAATACTATTACCTTGCTCTGTTCCAAGCGCTCTAAAGCTTCTCTGTAAGACAGTGGCAACGAGGACATGGACTGTCCAAGAACTGTCTCCATTTTGCTGAGGTTAGTGTAAATATCCTCTTCAAGTTTTCTATAGCATTTGTAATTCTCAAGATACCTAGTGAGTCACAGTTAGAAAAAAAAGTGGTATTAAATTTTATTTAACACAATAAATTCAAAATTTTCCAGAAAAAATACTCCACACTTAATTTTTAAGACAAGACATGACAACTTTCTTTTTTGCTAGCCAATGCATCTTTTAAGAAGGTTTTATTCCCAAAGGGACCTGCATATGGGTTTAAATGCAAACTTGAAAAGGAAGGAAGGGCTGTCCTCTAAACTGAAGATTTTTTTCCCTAAAGTTCACTTCAGTAAAATGAAAACACACTGATGAGTGAGTTTGCATTCTCAAACACACTGATGAGCTGTAAATTGGTACAATTCTTGTGGAAAACCACTCAGTCTTAAAACGATTCCTATCTTTGACCCATTAATGCAGCTTCTGCAATTTACCTTAAGAACTGTATCCTAAACATATGGAACTTATCCTAAATCTTTTGCACAGTAAAACATCTTTACTCACTAGACTGTTAATTAAAACAGCACATATTGGAATACCCTTATCTAACAAAGGTATGATTAAGAAATTAAAATGATTCATTGTATACAATATTATAGAGTAATTACAATTACTTTTACAAAGTATTTGTTATAATCAAGAAAAGAACTGTTACAAAATTTTAAAATAAAGCTGGATATTTGATATATATAGCATATATATTTTAAAACACTATAAAATTATGCATACAAAAACAGACACAGGCTAAATCCTCCATTGAATGTAACTAAAAACTCTGTATCAAATTATTCTTAAAAAGCAACTCTTAAAACACATGAATAAATTGACAGGGAATTGGGGAGTCAAACTGTAAAATGGAAATAAACAGAAATAGGCAAAGTTGTAGGACCAGTTTTTTGCCTTGAGGGCACCTGAGTTTCAGTTTTCTTTGATTCCTACTGAAAGGTGGGGGACAGACCATAAAGCTGGCAGTCAATCCCAGGATGAGTGTCTAATAGAAAACTCCCTCTGCATGAATATTTGTAACACATATAACTAGAAAGGACCACTCTCTAAAGTAGAGAATTCCTAGAAATCAGTAAGAAAAAAACAACCAATAAAATTGGGTTAAGGCTTGAATAAGCATTTTACGGAAGAGAAAACATGAATGACCAATAAACATTCAAAAAAAGAGATCAAACTAATTAGCAGTAACAGAAGTGCAAATTAAAACCACGATGAAATACCTCTTCTTACTCATCAGATGGGCAAAAATTAAGTCTCACAATATCAAATGTTGGCAAGGATATGGGACAACCGGAATACTTATATGCTGCTGGTTTGAGTAGAAATTGGCAAAATCATTTGGCATTAAAAATTTAAGATGTCAGGCCAGGTGCGGTGGCACATGCTGATAATTCCAGCACTTTGGGAGGCCAAGGAGGGCCGATCACTTGAGGTCAGGAGTTCGAGACCAGCCTGGCCAACATGATGAAAACCCGTCTCTACTAAAAATACAAAAATTAGCTGGGCATGGTGGCACGAGCCAGTAGTTCCAACTATTTGGGAGGCTGAAGCAGGAGAATCGCTTGAACCCAGGAGGCAGAGGTTGCAATGAGCTGAGATCGTGCCACTGCACTCCAGCCTGGGCAACAAAGCGAGGCTCCATCTCAAAAAAAAAAAAAAAAAAAAAAAAAAAAATTTAAGATGTCCATAACCTCTTATTCTGAATGATCACACTCCTAGATATTTATCCAAGGGAAGTTATTACACTTAAAAATTTTCCTAAGTAGTACTGTTTCTGAATGCAAAAACTGGAAGCAATCCAAATGTCCATCAATAGCTAAGTAAATAAATTTTACTAAGAACATGAATAAACCTCAGTCGCAATGATGGGTTTGAAAAAATGAAGTGAGGTATGCAGGAGGGGCAAGATGACTGAATAGAAGCCTCTACTTATCATCATCCCACAGGAACACCAAATTTGACACCTATCTCCATACAAAAGCAACTCCATAAAAAACAAAAATTACGTGACCAATCATAGTACCTAGTTTTAACTTCATATCTCTGAAAGAGGCATGGAAGAGGATAAAAAAGGTAGTCTTGAATTGCTGATACCACTCCTCACCCATCCCCCAGCAGCAGTAGCATGGCAGGGAGAAAGAATCCGTGTGCTTGGGGGAGGGAAAGTGCAGCAACTGGGGGACTTTGCATTAGAATGCAGTGCTGCCAGCATAGGACAGAACTCAGCCAGCATGAAGCATTTAAACTAGCCCTAGCCAGAGGGCAACTGCCCATCCCAGTGGTTGAAACTAGAATTGCAGCAAGCCTCGCCACCTCAGCCTAAAGTACTCTGGGGTCCTAAATAAACTTGGAAGGTTGTCGAGACCACAAATACTGCAACTCCTAGGTAAGTCCTACTGCTGTGCTACAATCAGAGCCAGTGGACTTGCTGGGGCAAGCAATCAAGTGAGACACCAGCCAGGGAAGTTAAGGGAGTCCTTGGCATTACCCTTCCTCCAACCCCATGACCACAGCTCACAGTTCCAAAAGAGACTCCTTCTCTCTACTTGAGGAGAGGAGAGGGAAGAGTAAAGAGGACTTTGTCTTGCAACTTGGATACCAGCTAAGTAGGACTGGGTACTGGGCAGAGTCATGAGGCCCCCATTCCAGGACGTAGCTCCTAGATGACATTTCCAGACACACCCTGGGCCAGAAGGGAACCCACTTCCTTGAAGGGAAGGACCCAGTCCTGGCAGGATTCATTGCCTGCTGACTAAAGAGCCCTAGGGCCCTGAATAATCAACAGTGGCAACCAGGTAGTACACACAGTGGGCTTTGGGTGAGACTGAGACATGCTGGCTTCAGGTGGGACTCAGCACCTTCAAACTGTGGTGGTTACCAAGAGAGGCTCTTTCTGCTTGAGAAAGCAGAGGAAAGAGTAAAGGAGACTGTCTTGAGCTTAGGTACCAGCTCAGCCACAGTGGGGAAGAGTACTAAGTGAGCTCTTGGAGTCTAGGTATTAGCTCTTGGACAGTATCTCTGGACCCAGCCTGGGCCAGAGGATAGAGCCCACTGCCCCGAACGGTGAGTCCCAGGCCTGGCAGCATTCACAAGCCGACTGAAGATCCCTTGAGCCTTTAGTGAACATGAGCAGTACCCTGGCAGTACTTTCTGTGGGCCTGCAGTGGTGGTAGACATGGGGAAAGGGGAGACAAGATGTGAAGGACTTTGTCTTGTGGCTTGAGTGCTAGCTCAGCCACAGTAGCACACAGCACCAGGTAGATTCCTAAGGTTTCCAACTCCAGGCACTGGCTCCCAGACAGCATATCTGAACTCATCTAGGTGTGGGGCAACTCGCCACCCTTAAGGGAAGGACACAAGCCTGGCTGGCTTCATCACCTGTTGGTTGTAGAGCCCTAGGGCCTTGAGCAAACATGGGCAATAGCCAGGCACTATTTACAGAGGGCCTTGGGCAAGGCCCAGTGCTGATGCTGTGCTGACTTCAGCTCTGATCCAGTGCACTCCCTGTAGTGGTTGCCACAAGGGTGCTTGTTTCACCTCTACCCCAGCGCTAGGCAGCTCAGCACACAGATTCTGTTTGTTTGGGAGAAAGTGAGGGAAAACAATAAGAGTCTCTGCCTCCTAATCCAGAGAATTCTTCCAGATCTTATACAAGACCACCAAGATGGTAGCTCTACGACTCTGCAAAAACCACAGCATTATTAGGCTGGGGGTATCCCGTAATGCAGATATGACTACCATGACCAAAAACTTAGATCGCAACACTCAAGTCTCTTAGAATACCTGGAAAGCCTGCCTAAGAAGGACAGGTACAAACAACCCCAGATTGTGACTAAAATAAATACCTGACTCTTCAATACCCAGACACTGACAAATATCCACAAGCATCAAGACCATCCATGAGAAAATGACTTCACCAAACAAACTAAATAAGTCACCAGGAACCAATTTCAGAGAGAGAAATATGTGGCCTTTCAGACAGAGAATTCAAAATAGCTGTTTTGAGGAAAATCAAAGAAATTCAAGATAACAGAGAAGGAATTCAAAATCCTATCAGATAAATTTAACAGAGGGATTGAAATAATCAGAAAGAATCGAGCAAAATTCTAGGGTTGAAAACTGCAATGGACATACTGAGGAATGCATCAGAGTCTCTTACCAGCAGAATTGATCAAGCAGAAGAAAGAATTACTAAGCTTGAAGACAGGACAATTTGAAAATACACAGTCAGAGGAGATAAAAGAAAAAAGAATAGAAAAAAAATAAAGCATGCCTACAAAATCTAGAAAATAGCCTCAAAAGGTGAATCCTTTAAGAGTTATTAGGCTGGACAGAGTGGCTCACACCTGTAATCCCAACACTTTGGGTGGCAGAGGAGGGCAGATTACTTGAGGTCAGGAGTTCGAGACCAGCCTGGCCGACATGGGGAAACCCTGTCTCTACTGAAAATACAAAATAGTAGCCAGTGTGGTGGCTTGTGCTTGTAATCCCAGCTACCTGGGAGGCTGAGGCATGAGAATTGCTTGAATCTGGGAGGTTGCAATGAGCCAAGACTGTGCCATTGCACTCCAGCTTGGGTGACAGAGTGAGACTCTGTCTCAAAAGAGAAAAAAAGAGTTATTGGCCTTAAAGAAGAGGTAGAGGGAGAGATAATGGGTTGAAAGTTTACTCAAAGAGATCATAACACAGAACTTCCCAAACCTATAGAAAGATATCAATAAATGGTTCTGGGAAAACTGGATTATCTATCTATATCTTCAACTAGAAAAATGAAACTAGACCCCCATCTCTCATCATATACAAAACTAAAATCAAAATGGATTAAAGACTTAAATCTAAGACCTATGAAACTACTAAAAGAAAACATTGGGAAAAACTCTCTAGGACACCAGAATGGGCAAAGATTTCTTGAATAATAATACCCCACAGGCACAGACAACCAAAGCAAAAAGGTACAAACAGGATAACATCAAGTTAAAAAGCTTTTGCACAGCAAAGGAAATAATCAACAAAGTGAAGAGACAACCCACAGAATGAGAGAAAATATTTGCAAACTACCCATGTGACAAGGGATTAATAACCAGAATATATAAGGAGCTCAAATAACTGTACAGGAAAAAAAGTAATAATCCAATTAAAAAATGGGCAAAAGATCTGGATAGACATTTCTCAAAAGAAGACATAAAAATGGCAAACAGATATGGAGGTGTTCAGTATCACTGACCATCAGAGAAATGTAAATCAAAACTATAATGAGACATCATCTTACCTAGTTAAAATGGCTTTTAGCCAAAAGACAGGCAATAATAAATGCTGGCAAGGATGTGGAGAAAAGAGAACCTTCATATGCTGTTGGTGGTAATGCAAATTAGTACAACCACTATGGAGAACTATTTGGAGGAGCCTCAAAAAAACTAAAAATAGAGCTACTATATGATCCTGGAATCCCAAAAGAATCAGTATATTGAAGAGATATCTGCACTCCCATGTTTAGTGCAGCATTATTCACAACAGTCAAGATTTGGAAGCAACCCAAGTGTCCATCAACAGATGAGTGGATGAAGAAAATGTGGTATATATACACAAAGGAGTACTATTTAGCCATAAAAAACCCCCAAAAAACCGAGATCCTGTTATTTGCAACAACATAAATGGAACTGGAGGTCATTATGTTAAGTGAAATAAGCAAGGCACAGAAAGACAAACATCACATATTCCCACTTATTTGTGGGATCTAATAATCAAAACAATTGAATTTGTGAACACAGAGAGCAGCAAGGATGGTTACCAGAGGCTGGGAAGGGTAGTGGGGGAGGAAGGGAGATGGTAAATGGGTACAAAATAACAGAAAGAATGAATAAGCTCTAGTATTGATAGCACCACACAGTGACTACATTCAATAATAATTTAACCGTACATTTAAAAATAACTAAAAGAGTACAGTTGGATTGTTTGTAACACAAAAGATAAATGCTTGAAATGATGAATATCTCATCTACCCTGATGCAATTAATACACAGCGATTACCTGTATCAAAATATTCCATATATGCCATAAATATATATACCTATATACTCACAAAAATTAAAAATTAAAAAAAGAAGTAACAGAAGAATGTACACAATAGGTATTAGCTGGAAATTGTTAAAACAGGACACACAAACACATAGTAAAAGCACAACTGGGAGTTGAAGACCAGCCTGACCAACATGGAGAAATCCCATCTCTACTAAAAATACAAAAAATTGCCACACATGGGTGGTGTATGCCTGTAATCCCAGCTACTCGGGAGGCTGAGGCAGGAGAATTGCTTAAACTCGGGAGGCGGAGGTTGCACTGAGCCAAGATCGTGCCATTGCACTCCAGCCTGGGCAACAAAAGCGAAACTTTGTCTCAAAAAAAAAAAAAAAGTACAACAATAGTCAGGAAAATGGTAAACAAAATTTGGGAGAAGGATGGTTATTTCTGAGAAGAGAGAGGAGCACACAAGAGAACTCAAATTAATAATGTACCTTTGGGTACAAAGATGTTAGTTTTATCATTATTACTTATACCATGCATATACTTTTATAAGCACTCTATTGTATGTACCCAATATTAAATAAGAAAAAAAAAAAAAACAGAAGAAATACAATATTTACCAGAGCTTTCTTTACATTGCAATTTTTTTCTACTTTACCATATTTTCCAAATTATCTCTAATGTATGTGTTAATGATAGAGAAAAAAACCTATATTTTATATTCTAAAAACTATTAAAATATAGTTTAATTATATTTTAAAACGATCTCTTATGTTCTTAAAGATTACCTTTGGAAGAAGACTTACCTTTCTGCCTCATTTTTCCGTGCTTTGAAAGTTTCCTTCATTGCTGAGTTCTTAGAAACTAGTTCCTGTAAAGTACACTGAAGTTGTAGTTTGGCTTCAGGGCTGGATATCATTCCCAGTTTCCCGGTGAGGTCCTGGATATGTGCTATTGTGGATTCCAATTCCTCTTGTTTTCGAAGAGGCATTTCTAGAGATTCATCTGGATTACCAACATCTACTCTGTAGGGTATAATGATGGCTTCGAGGGAAGTGATGCTCTCCACTGCCCTGGTGACTGCTCCTTTATAGCGTGTTAGATTTTCATAAGCATCATTCAAGACATTCTAGTGAATAGGAGATTAAATGCTGTGACAAAATTGTCAAACTTTTGGAATTTCTCATTCTTAAGTTTTTGTGGTACATTCATAATATGTCTTTAAGTCTCATAAGAGTTAGCATTCACATATTTACAGTTTGACAATATTACACTATTATTTCTAAGTGAATAACATTGCATTAAAAAAGTTGTTTCCAGGCTGGGCGTGGTGGCTCACACCTATAATCCCAGCACTTTGGGAGGCCGAGGCAGGTGGATCACGAGGTCCGGAGTTCAAGACCAGCCTGGCCAATATGGTGAAACCCCATCTCTACTAAAAATACAAAAATTAGCTGGGCATGGTGGCGCATGCCTGTAGTCCCAGCTACTTAGTAGGCTGAGGCAGGAGAACTGCTTGAACCCAGGAGGCGGAGGTTGCAGTGAGCCAAGATAGTGTCACTGCACTCCAGCCTGGGCGACAGAACGAGACTCCGTCTCAAAACAAAACAAAATCAAAGTTGTTTTCACATTTAATAAGAAAAATAATCTAAGTTCAAAATAACATCTCAAGAACAATGTCTATTAATTTATCTTCCTGCTTTGGAACTCTTGTACTAGACTATGAATTAAATAAAACAATGAATTATGTTTAATGTATATAACCTTAATCAGTATTTGTGAACAAATGAAAAGAAAACAAAATCTCCAGATCTTTTAAGTTTTTAAACTAATTTCTCTGCCACTAACTTTAGTTTAGCTACATCATTGAATGAATGTCTCCAGACTTCAGTCATCTCATTGAAATAACAAATATAGTTGAAATAAATAAAGGTCCAGTTCAGTTCTAATCCTATTATTTTTGGGATTTGTGCACATTGTTTCCTGAAACTGTATTAAAATTCAAGTGGAGAAATACTCAAATTACTCATTTATTACAAAAGTATTTAAGGAATATAAGTTCATAATACTTCATATTTCCATAGCATTTACACCTATCAAAATATTCCAAATATAGTATCTCTTAATAACTCTTGAAATTAGAAAAGGGAGTTAATTTCCCCTTCTATAAATTTAATGTGATCAATCTGAAAACACTATGTATGGCATTATATTTAGCATAGTGTGAATTTCAATGATGCCTAAGATATCCTCTCTATCAAAAGGAAGGGAATGGAGTGTGCTGGAGTCACTTTCCAACACAGGTGAGCAAATAATCACAATTTACTCAACTCTGCTGCTATAGCATGAAAACAAATACACTCAATACAAAAACAAATGGCTATATTCCAATAAAACTTCATTTATAAAAACCAGGCACTGTGGGAAGGATTTGGCCCATGAGCCTGAATGTGACGTTCCCTGCTCTGGTTCTGTTACTGTTCTCAGGACTCTAAGAAAAATCTTCATGTTTCTAAACTTCGATTTCCTTATTTTTAAACGGGGCTAATAATAGCACCCATCTCACAGAGTTGCTATGAAAATTCAACATGAAATTTTTAGCACAGTGCCTCCAACACTGTAAGTTCTACATAAATGTTAGTTATTATTTGGTGTTCTTCCCTCTACACTGTAATTCTTCCATTATATCTTACTACCTCTAAAAACAAAACAGAAAACAAATTTTAAAAAATGCTCTGAGCTCAAGAGAGACTACGAGGAAACCAGAAATAAAGGAGTCAGATTTGTCCTTTTCTAAACTAGGAGGCACTGCATTTAAATGCAGTATGAGTCAGGATTACAAACCAGTTCACTGTAATTTTTGAAAATGGTTATCTTTCTGTAGAGAATTTCCGTGTAGAACCTATAGCTTCTTTAGAACTACAGACATTAGCAAAACAGAAAATCACAAAATAAAAACAGATGCACTAACTGCCCAATTTTATTTTATTTTACTTATTTTTTTTTTTGAGACAGAGTCTCACTTGGTCACCCAGGCTGGAGTGCAGTGGCAGGATCTTGACTCACTTTCGCCACCCTGGTTCAAGTGATTCTTGTACCTCAGCCTCCCGAGTAGCTGGGATTACAAGTATGTGCCACCATACCCAGCTAATTTTTGGGGTTTTTTTTTTGTATTTTTAGTAGAGATGCAGTTTTGCCATGTTGGCCAGGCTGGTCTCTTCCTGGCCTCAAGTGATCTGCCAACCTTGGTCTCCCAAAATGCTGGTATTACAGGCGTGAGCTCCCGCACCCAGCCACTAACTGCCCAATTTTTAAAACTTACTGTGCGCAAATCAATGCTTGTGTTAAGCTGCATCTGAAGATCTTCAAACTCACGTAGTTTTGTCTCCACATCACTCGCTTCAGAAGACTTTTCTTCTTCTCTTTGCTTATCAATAGCAGTCACAGCTTTAATACTGCACATTTCTGTCCAAACTTGCTCGTGAAATGCTTCACAATTGTCCTTTTCATTTTGAATATGTTTAATTTCCAAATTTATAAGTAAAGGCTGCTGTAATTGAGATTTTATCTGATTTAAAACATGTAAGGAAGTTTCTAGTTTGTCCTGAAAATTCTTTTCATCCAATTCTTTTGGTGAGAGTTCTAATACCATGTTTTGGAGAACTTTGTATAACTTATCATTTTCTTCAGCATTCAGCTTTATTTGTAGTATTTCTTTCTCTTTGAATGAGTCATCAAAGACCTTATTTTCATTTAATTTCTTTATTATCTCATCACATAAACACTTGGCTTTCTCAATTCTCTGACTTAAAATTTGGGCATTGAGCAATCTGCTTTCTGGAGAGCTATCAGGAGCTTTTAGTACTACTTCAGTCATTTTCTTAATTTGCAAATCAATAGCTCTCATTTTACTTAGTAATGCCTGATATTTGCCATGTTCTTCCTCAAATGTGTCCAACTGCTTAATTTTTTCTTCAAGTTCCTTTTCTTTTTCAAATACTTGGGTTTGTAATTGGTCAAGTTGTGAAAAATCCCAGTTTAGTCCAATATAGTCAAACACTTTTTTAAGTTTCAATACCTGTAAGATGCAACACTTAATAGCGGTGAGTCTGTCTTTAAGATTATAGATCTCCTCTTTAACACCTTTATTTACTTCTTGATTAAGTAGTAGTTCATTGTGCTGTATACTGTCAACCTCCTCCTGAAGCGCTGACGTTTTTTCACGGAATTCTCTGCAAAACTTTATCTTGTGTTCTACTTCATTACATTTATTCTGAATTAATCTTTGTATTCTGTTGGTCCTAATCTTAAGGTTTTTCAACTGATCATCCAGAAATAATCTTTCAAACACATTAAGCTCCTCATAGATGTTTGTTAGTTCCTGAAGATGTGTTGAGATTCCACTGTCAATTTCTTGCAATTCCTTCTGAGATGCCTCCAAAGTAACATGGTGATGTTTTAGTTCAGCTTCCGTGGCAGTTGTCTCCACTCTGGGAATTATCAGTGCTTCACTTTCTTGAACCATAAGTTGCAACTTCCTTATTATCGCAAAAAAATTGCTTCTTTCTTCCAACTTAAATTCTAATTGCTGTGATCTTTGAGTTGATTTTAAAACCAGCATTTGGTATTGATTCCGTAAGTCCTCTAGGGTATTATTTAAATCACTGCCCTCATAGGTTGTAAGGCTAGGAACCTTATCTTTGACCTCTTCAGCCAACGATTCCACAGACTGCTGCCTAGCTAGAATGCCATCATGTGTCACTTTGCACTTTCTGATCTGCGAAAGAATGTCATCTGGGAGAAGGGAAATGGAGGGGATAAGTTCGCCCAACAAATTCTTGGCCCATAAGATAGTCTCTTTCATCTTGTTCCTTTTGTCACACTTCTTAATCTGATTTTCTGCTTCTAAGTGTAATGGCTCCAGTGTTTCCCATTGTTTCTTCAAGTTATTTATTCCATCCTCCAAAATCTTCTTTTCTTTTTCTCCCCAAATCCTCTTCATCTGAAGTTCAGCTTGCCCCTTTAAAACAGAAAATCCATGCTTGGTAGCCTGGAGGTCAGTGGTCAAGGCAATCATACTTTGGTTCAATGCCTGTTCTTCTGGAGACTTCAGCCTTAAGTGTAGATGTTGCTGCTGCTGTTGCAGAGAAATCTCAATGTCCCGTATCTTATTCATGAGGGCTGTAAATTCATCATATTCCACTACCTGCTGAGAATACTTCTTTTGAATCTCTTGTTCCATTTGTTCCCAACCATGTTCAAGTTGCTTAATCTGGCTTTCTAACAATTTCTTATCCATGTCAGTCACATGGTTTGATAAATTCTCCCATTTGATTTTCAAGTTGCCTAAAGAATCTTTCTCTTTTTCTATGGATGCTATGAATTTTTTAATTTTGTCCAGATACGTTACACTGTCCAGTGATCCTCTAGAAAAAGAATAAAAATAGAGCTTAATATTTAATGCTTATTCTACATTAAAATATGGATAAATATCATTAGAAGAAATTAATTCTGCTCTAAATTCACAGAAAAAATTAGGCTGTCTGTAAAAATAATCTATCCTTAAAATAAAAATCAGAATCTTGTTTACTGTGGCTTTCACTTGGTGTAGAAAACTCTCTTATAAAATGAGTATCTTGGCTTTTACTTTGAGTGAAAAAAAAAAAAAAAGAAAATGAGTATCCTAAAAATGAATAGCCACAGGAAAAAAATGAAGAGTGAAGGGAAAAACGTACATAAAAATATTCTGTAAACTGTAAAGTGCTTGTAAAAAGGTTAGTCTAGGACTGAGAGATATTACCATAATATCCAACTCCCTTGTCATCTTTCCAACAAAGGGAAAGATACTGAAGAAAAAGCTGTAATCATCAAGCTAACCTAAAATTGTTTCCTCAAGAGCTATTACTGAAAGTAAACCCCAATTAAATGCAAGAATAAACTAAACTTTTTTTTTTTTTTTTTGAGACAGAGTCTCGCTCTGTCACCCAGGCTGGAATGCAGTGGTGTGATCTCGGCTCACTGGAACCTCTAACCTCCCAGGTTCAAAAGATTCTCCTGCCTCAGCCTCCCGAGTAGCTAGAATTACGGGTGTGTGCCTGGCTATTTTTTTTTGTATTTTTTAGTAGAAACAGGGTTTCACCATGTTGGCCAAGCTGGTCTCGAACTCCTGACCTTACGTGATCCACCTGCCTCAGCCTCCCAAAGTGCTGGGATTACAGGTGTGACCAACCACATCTGGCTTAAAATAAACTTTTTAATAATGAGAAAATATTTACATATGAAGACTAAATTTAATGCCATTTGCCATCATTTTCAAAGCCAAAAGGAGTGCATATATTTTAAAAGAAACCATTCCAATACATATATATTCAATATATACCAAACTATTTAACTAATTATGCTGATACTAAACAATTACATATGTTTCTCTCCCCTGCCCACATGGTTTAGAATTCTTGACAAAAATAATAGTGAATTCCATAGAACATAAATCTATTTTGTAGATATTTATAGCATGAATTGTTTCATCAATTACTTTGTAAAACATATTCAATGATTTAAATTATTTTTTGCATGAAACCCACAGTTTCCTCAAATGGCTTCTGCTATGGTCTGAATGTGCATCCCTTAAAATCCACATTTTGAAACCTAATCACCAACGTAATAGCACTAAGAGTTAGGAAGTTTAAGGAGTGATTAGGTCATGAGGGTGGAGCCCTTATGAATAGGAGTACAGCCCTTATAAAAGAGACTCCAGAGAGCTGCACGGCTCCTGCTACCATGTGAGGACACAGCTAAGACGTGCCATCTGTGAACTGGCAGGCCCTCGTCAGACGCTGAATCTTCTGCTGCCTTGATCTTGGACTTCCCACCCTCCAAGGCAGTAAGAAATGATTTTCTGCTTTTTTATAAGCCACTTAGTCTGCAGTATTTTGTTACAGCAGCCCAAACAAAGACAGCATCCATATGAAATAAATTTCCATTCTGTGGTTTTAAAATCATAATATCCTTTCACAAAATAAACTCTTAAAACCCTGGGCCTGTCCAAGGTGGCAGATGGTTGTGCTTGAATAAAAGGAATACAAGTCCTAAATGCTTACACTTACACTTTTAGACTTTCCTTGTCTGTCAACAAGGCTTTCACTGAGGATTCAACTGCAGCGAGGTGTTCCTGAAAATCTCTGAGGAGACAATATTGGCTTTCTTTGTTTTTCTTCAAAGTAATAAGTGCCTGAAGCAAATTGTCCAAGGGCTGTGCCGAATATCCTGTATTGTGAAGAACCAAGGCCCCAGTTTCTGTTTTGTTAAGACATTCCATTTGTTCCAGTGGCTTAATGGCTGCTTTCTTTGCTTCCAACTGGGTATATAATTCCTAAAAATAAGTCAAACAGATCAGTCAATAAACACTCACTTATTTATGCATTAATTCATTCATCTTCTTTCCTCTTTGAGATAACACACTCTATCTCAAGAAGAGGGTAACTCATTTGCACACAGGGTAACTAAAGTTGTAACCTTTAAAAATTATTGTTATTTTGTCACTCAGGCTGGAGTGCAGGGTGCAGTCATAGCTCGCTGTAACCTAAAATTCCTGGGCTCAGGTCTCCCACCTCACCCTCCCACATAGCTAGGACTACGGGTGCATGTCACCACACCCAGATAATTTTTTTATTTTTATTTTTGTGGAGCCAAGAGTCTTGCTATATTGCCCAGGCTGGTCTTGAACTCTTGGCCTCAAACAGTCTTCCTAGCTCAGCCTCCCAAAGGACTGGGATGACAGGCATGAACCAGCATATCCCTAATATTTAAAAGGTTTTTCTTCCCAAGAATCATGTTAAAATCTAGTCTAAAATTCACCATTGGTCCAGCATTTAATGTAAATTAGATCACTCTATTATCTTAAAGAGTTCTGCAATATCTAAAGGGAGATTCATCTTAATTTTATTATTTACATACATCACCCATCTTTCCTATTTTAGATGCGTGTTAATGGCATGGATCGTTTATAGTTTGCTGCTTCTTTTTTTTTTTTTTTTTTTTTTTTAGAGACAGGATCTCACTCCATCATCCAGGCTGGAATGCAGTGCCACAATCTTACCTCACTGCAACCTTGAACTCCTGGGTTCAAGCGATCCTCCTGTCTCAGCCTCCTGAGTAGCTGAAACTACAGGCACACACCATCTTGCCTAAATAATTTTTGTATTTTTTTGATAGAGATGGGGTCTCACAATGTTGCCCAGGCTGGTCTCCAACTCCTAGACTCAGGCAATCCTCCCGCCTCAGCCTCCCAAAGTGCTGGGATAACAGACATGAGCCACCATGTCTGGCTGCAGTTTCACTTTTTAAAATATGGCCGTGTATTGGATTTTTAGATTATACAGCTGGAAGCCCATAAATACATAAACGTAACTATGTAAACACAGATGTAAAAACAAAGGTGGAGGAACCTCATCGCACTGATTGTTAGGAAAAATACATTTGTCAAAATCAGAAGAATATATACTTGTAAGAAAAGGAATGATGGCAAGTCAAAATCTCCAAATTTTGTCACTAAGTTTTTAGGAACTTTGTGAAACACAAAGAAGACTAATGTTCATTAAACTCTTCTACTTTCTAAATGGAAAGATTTATACAACTTACTTAGTACATAATTATATAGTTACCAAATTGATCATCAGGCAAAGGTTAAATAAGACTTTTCACTCTGTACAAGCAAGTTTTTGGCAATTAAAATATATTGTATTGCACTGGATAAATGATGCAATCATGTTGTCAGTGTTTTTATGTTTCCATACCTCTATCTCTTCTAATTGTTCATTTCTTAACATAATATCTAATTCTAAAGGTTGATTTTGCAGCTCATTGACTTTCTGCTCATCGTCAGTGTTTTTCATGCTTTCTTGAGCATTGAGAGAAAGTTGTTTTGACATAATCACTTCCACAGCTGAATCCTGAAATATATAAAAAGATTAATTGCTGAATAGTCTACTTTCCAAATAAATACTGTTTATTTTTCTCTATGAAAACATTCCAGTTTCTTCTGTTTACTTGGATTTATAGACTTTAAAAGTATATTTGGGCACTATGAAATGTGATTTTTCCATATAATAATGCCTATGTTGGTATTACCCCAAGATGAAACCTTTTGTGATAAAGTAGTATAGGATATAGCATTGCTCAATTGTATATTGAAGCAAAATCTATAGTCTTAAAGACAGAAAAAATATATTTAAAAAAAACCCAAAAGTGTATGCTTTAGTGTTCACCAGGATACAGTGAGCAGGGCAAATAATAGGCATTTGTTGTTACCTACTGGTAGTTTAAAATAAGTGGCTAGATGGAGGTAACACCAAGGATTTGTGATATTAATTATAGTGACAGGAGGCAGTCAAATGCCTAGACAGATAGGGGCAAGTCCCCGGTGAAACCCCACCTCCATGCCAAAGACAGTTTAAAGCCTGAAAGTCAAGCTACAAGTTAATTCCTAAGACGAACCGAAAACTTGTCCTCCTGTTTGGCACACTTTCCTCTGATTGATCCCCACCCTTCCCTTATTTTACATATACCTACCCTTTCCTAATGGGTTTTCTACACTGTTATGCTTTCCTTTGAGTGGAGTCTTCGCTTTAACCTTTTTCGCATAATTATAAACCAATCAGCACACACTCCCTATCCTGGGCCTATAAAGACACCAGAATCAGTTGGTAGAGGAGGAGATGGCCTGACTTCAGGGGAGAGACAACCTGACTTCAGGGAAGACAACCTGCCCTTCCCATCCCCCATTCAGCTTTCCTCTCCACTGAGAGCCATTTTCATCGCTCAATAAAATTCTTGGCCTTCACCATCTTTCAATCATCCACATGACCTCATTCTTCTTGGATGCTGGACAAGAGCTTGGGACCCACCAAGCATGGGTACCCAGAAAGGCTGTCACACCGGCCCTTTGCCTTTGCAGGTGGAGGGCGGCTGCCCCACACGACTAGGCAAGGGGACAGCTGAGCTACTAACACACCACCATCTGCAGACAGCAGAACTAAAGGAGCGCCGTAATACCCCTTTCTAGGACTTCAGGATCATGGGCACCTCACCCAGGAGCCACTGCGTTCCCCTCAAGGTGACATGCCTGATCTGGCCACAGGCCCCACACAGAGCTTGTTCCTGTCTTGGCACCCAGAGCAGCTGGCCAGATCCTGTGCTCGCTTGCTCACACGCTCCCTCCTGTAAGGGGTTGAGCACAGTGGACCAAGTAGACGGGGCGCCCCTTTTACGAGTCTGGTGAAGGGGCCGAGAAAAATTCTGTATCATTAAGAATAAATTGGCCAGCCACAGTGGCTCATGCCTATAATTCCAGCACTTTGGGAGGCCGAGGTAGGCGGATTGCTTGATCCCAGTCAAGGAGTTCACCATGGGCAACACGGTGAAACCCCATCTGTACAAAAAAATACAAAAATTAGCTCAGCGTGGTGGCACGCATCTGCAGTCCCGCTACTCAGGAGGCTGAGGTGGGAGGATCACTTGTGCCCAGCAGGCTGAGTCTACAGTGAGCCATGATTGCGCCACTGCACTCCAGACTGGGTGACAGTGAGACCCTGTCTCAAAATCATTTTGATTTCAAAAAAAAGAAAGGATAAATTATGTCTTAAGCCAATCAGTAGTAATAATTCAAACCTAGGTAAGGCAGAACAAGTTATATATGAGGTAATTTGACCTTTTCTGAAAGCTTTAAGAACTTGAGGTTCTCAATAGGACACAGAGAGACAATGCAGCTGCATTCACTTGCTTATTCTTTCAATAAATATTTGTGGAGCCCTGAGATGTACAAAGCACCATGGCAGTAATTTTAAAAGATGTCCATAATTTTGCTAAGGCACTCGTTTTTATTTTCAGGTTACTTTATATACGAAAAATCATTTAATTGTGCTATATACTTTCATGTCCATAGAATCTTTGAGGTATCAAATTTGTGAATAAAACATGTCCACATCCCCAAATAAGGTAGAAATTGATGTCTTAAAAATACTCTCTAGATATATTGTAAGATGTTAACGATAGGGGAAACTGGGTGCAGGGGTGTAAAGGAACTTTTTGTATTATCTCTGCAACTTCTCTCTAACTGTAAAACTATTCTAAAATTAAAAGTTCATTTAAATAAAACATATTGTCAGGAGCTTCACCACTTTTAACTGGAAAGAGAATTCCATTGTCCAGAGCTACTGGTTTTGAAGTACTTAATTGGCATTTAGCATAAGTCACTTCTTCTAAAAGGCTGCAAATTACTGAAATAATTTTGTAAATTTCCTCAGGTTCCAACAAGGTATTGAGGGACACTGTGGTGAAAATCTACAGCTAGGGCAGCAGCATCTCACAGGGGAAAGATCCAGGAAGTCTATGAGAAGAGAGGTGCCACACCTCAGGTTTCACTGGCCAGTAGGTGCTTTCTGCCTATCAGCCAGTCCTATGAGCTAGATAGTTGTTTCCTTTCTATCTGATGGTTGCTATTTCCTAGAGGACCCCTAGAAATACATCCTGGGCCCCAGAGAACCTGCACTAAAAGCCTAGATACTCGACCTGAGGAACACTTTATCTGTTATTCTTCATCTACTAAGATTGCAGAACCCTTAGTCTCTCTTATCTGATGATCCAGTACCTGAGGACTATGGTTACACAACAGAAAAGTAACATTTCTAACAACTGCCTTTAGTAGTCAGAAAAAGGATGCTCGAAAACCTGAAATTACCCCCAAAAGTTCAATTGTTTACCAACTCCCAAAGCCATGTTTCTAACTTGGCAGAAAAGCCAACAGAATCCCTTGAACGAATATTTCAAATGTAAAAGGTCCTTTGCTTGTGACAGAGAGGTTAGAACACAGACTCCAGGTCCTGATAGGCTCCTGGAACGATTCTTTCATTACCAGGTGTCCTTTGCTCACCACCCTTTCCTCCATTTTAATTTTACTTTGCATGTTCATTTGAAACGTTTTATTTTAATAAGTAAAATATTTCATATGAACCTTAATAAAATATAACTGTATCAGTCCATTTGCACACTGCTGGTAAAGACATACCTGAGACTGGGCAATTTAAAAAAGAAAGAGGTTTCATTGGACTTACAGTTCCATGTGGCTGGGGAAGCCTCACAATCATGGCGGAAGGCAAGGAGTAAGTCACATCTTACATGAATGGCAGCAGGCAAAAAGAGAGAGGTTGTGTGGGCAAACTCCCGTTTTTTAAAACAATAAGATCTCATGAGACTCATTCACTATCACGAGAACGGCGCAGGAAAGATCCACCCCCATAATTCAATCACCTCCCACCAGGTTCCTCCCACGGCACGTGGGAATTGTGGGGCTTACAATTCAAGATGAGATTTGGGTGGGGGACACAGCCAAACCACATCATATTGCCGCTGGCCCCTCCAAATCTCATGTCCTCACATTTCAAAACCAATCACGCCTTCCCAACAGTCCCCCAAAATCTTAACTCATTTCAACATTAACCCAAAAGTCCACAGTTGAAAGTGTCATCTGAGACAAAGCAAGTCCCTTTGCCTATGAGCCTGTAAAATCAAAAGCAAGCTAGTTACTTCTTAGATATAATGTGGGTACAGGTATTTGTTAAATACAGCTGTTCCAAATGGGATGAATTGGCCAAAACAAAGGAGTTATGGGGCCCATGCAAGTCTGAAATTAAGCAGGGCAGTCAAATTTTAAAACACCAAAATGATCTCCTTTGACTCTAGGTCTCATATCCAGGTCATGCTGATGCAAGGGATGGGCTCCCATGGTCTTGGGCAGCTCTGCACCGGTGGCTTTGCAGGGTACAGCCTCCTTCCCGGCTGCTTTCATAAGCTGGCATTGAGTGTCTGCAGCTTTTCCAGGCAAATAGTGGAAGCTGTCAGTGGGTCTACCATCCTGGGGTCCGGAGGACAGCGCCATTTGCTCAGTGTGGTGGCATGTGTCTGTAGTCCCAGCTACTCAGGAGGCTGAGGTGGGAGGATCACTTGAGCCCAAGAGGCTGAGGCTACAGTGAGCCATGATTGCGTCACTGCACTAGGCTAGGTAACAGTGAGACCACTCCACTCGGTGGTGCCCCAGTAGGGACACTGTGTGGGGGCTCCAATCCCACATTTCCCTTCTGCACTACCCTAGCAGAGGTTCTCTGTGAGGGCCCCGCCCCTGCAGCAAACTTCTGTCTTGGCATCCAGGTGTTTCCATACATCTTCAGAAATCTAGGCAGAGGTTCGCAAACCTCAATTCTTGACTTCTGTGTACCCACAAGCTCAACGCCACGTGGAAGCTGCCAAGACTTGGGGCTTGCACACTCTGAAGCCACAGCCAGAGCTGTTCTTGGCTCCTTTTAGTCAAGGCTGGAGCACCTGAGACGCAGGGCACATGGTCCCTAGACTGTATACAGCAAAAGGACTCTGGGCCCAGCCCACAAAATCATTTTTTTTTTTCCATAGGCCTCTGGGCCTGTGATGGGAGAGGCTGCTGTGAAGACCTCTGACATGCCCTGGAGACATTTTCCTGTTGTCTTGGGGATCAGCACTCAGCTTGTTACTTATGCAAATTTCTCCAGCCTGCTTGAATTTCTCCTCAGAAAATGGGTTTTTGTTTTCTATCATATTGTCAGACTGCAAAATTTCCTAACTTTTATGCTCTGCTTCCTTTATAAAACTGAATGCCTTTAACAGCACCCAAGTCACCTCTTGAATGTTTTGTTGCTTAGCAATTTCTTCCACCAGATACCCTAAATCATCTCTCTCAAGTTCAAAGTTCCACAAATCTCTAGGGCAGGGACAAAATGCCACCAATCCCTTTGCTGAAACATAATGAGTCACCTTTGCTCCAGTTCCCAACAAGTTCCTCATCTCCATCTGAGACTACCTCAGCCTGGACCTTATTTCCATTTCACTATCAGGCTTTTGGTCAAAGTCATTCAACAAGTTTCTAGGAAGTTCCAAACTTTCCCACATTTTCCTGTCTTCTTCTGAGCCCTCCAAACTGTTCCAACCTCTACCTGTTACCCAGTTCCTAAGTCACTTCCAAATTTTCAGGTATCTTTTCAGCAATGCCCCACATTACTGGTACCAATTTATGGTATTAGTTTGTTTTCAGGGTACTGATAAAGACACACCCAAGACTGGGCAATTTAAAAAAGAAAGAGGTTTAATGGACTCACAGCTCCACATGGCTGGGGAAGCCTCACAGTCATGGTGGAAGGCAAGGAGGAACATTAGTCACATCTTATGTGGATGGTGGCACGCAAAAAGAGAGAGGCTATGCAGGCAAACTCCCATTTTTTAAAACCATCAGATCTCATGAGACTCATTCACTATCATGAAACAGCGCAGGAAAGACCTGCCCCCCATAATTCAATTACCTCCCACTGGGTTCCTCCCATGACACATGGGAATTGTGGGAGTTACAATTCAGGATGAGATTTGGGTGGGGACACAGCCAAACCATATCATCAACAGACACATATTACTGACCACACAGATTTAAACTGATGTAATTTTCTGTATTAAAAAAAAAAAATTTAAAGCCCAATCTCTACCCCTTTTCATCTCTTCCTCTCCAGAACCAGCCACCAAAGTCTATACAACCATTTGTATACTTTCACTACACATGTTAGTATTCATATAACATTGCTTTATGTGTTTTTAATTCTTACTGAAATAGAATCATGGATGTATCATGTCATAACTTGTTTTTTTCCACTCAGCAGTATGTTTGGAGGTTTATCCATGTTAACAGATTATAAATCTAGTTCATTATACTGAATGAATGAAAATGAATTTTTCATCTGTTAGACTACTGTGGACAACAATATTGTTTCCACCTTTTCATATAATAGATAGTGCTGTGATATATACCCTTGTATGATTCTTCTTGTGCATGTGTGGAGTTCTGTAGGATATCTATGTAGAGTAGAGTTAAAAATACTGGTAGTAATGTGCTCCCTTTGATTCTCAATAGAGAGTTATTGATTTATTCTCCACACTGACTTACTGTTTATATTCCTACCAGCATAGTGATAGAGTTCATATTTTCTTTTCTTTTTTTTTTTTAAGACAGGGTCTTGCTCTGTCACCCAAGCTGGAGTGCAGTGGTGTGAACATGGCTCACTGCAGCCTCAATCTCCTAGGTTCAAGTGATCCTCCTGTTTCAGCCTCCCAAGTTGTTGGGACTACAGGCACACATCACCACATCCAGCTAATTTTTAAAAATATTTTCTAGAGTTGGGGTCTTCCATGCTGCTCAGCCTGGTCTTGAACTCCTGGGCTCAAGCAATCTTCCTGCCTCAGCCTCCCAAAGTGCTGGGATTACAGGCATGAGTCAGAGCGCCTGGCCTGAGCTACTCTTCATATGTTCATTGGACATACGAGTCCTAACTTTTGTGATTGCTTTTGCATATCCATTGTCCATTTTTTTTGTGTTCTTAGTGATTTTTGGCTTTTTTTGTATTCTGGATGTTAATCTTCTAATAGTTACATGCATTGTCATTATCTTTCAGTAGATTGTCTTTGAACTTTGTGTATGATGTCTTGTGTTGAACAAGAGCTTGCCGGTTTTTGTTTTTTTTTTTTAACTATTTTTTTTTTTTTTTTTTGAGACAGAGTCTCGCCCTGTTGCCCAGGCTGGAATGCAGTGGTGCCATCTCGGCTCACTGCAACCTCTGCCTCCCGGGTTCAAGCGATTCTCCTGCCCCAGCCTCCCAAGCAGCTGGGACTACAGGCATGCGCCACTACGCCCAGTTAACTTTTGTATTTTTAGTAGAGACGGGGTTTCACTATATTGGTCAGGCTGGTCTCGAACTCTTGACCTCATGATCCGCCCGCCTCGGCCTCCCAAAGTGCTGAGATTACAGGTGTGAGCCACTGCGCCCAGCCAAGAGCTTGCTGTTTTAATCTAGTGAAAATTTATCTCTCTTTTCCTATTGAAGCTTGTGGTTTTAGGGCCTGTTTAACAAAGTCTTCTACGCCCCAAGATCACAAACATGTTCTTTCATATTCTCTTGTAAAGATTTACATTTTTTCTCTTCACATTTAAGCTTTTCTTTAATATATTTTGTTTGAAGTTTGACATAGGTAAACTTTCAGTCATTGTCTCAAAATGTATTTTGCCTCATTCTAGAATGATAATTCAGCCAGGTTGACAGTTACTTTCTCCTAGGTTGACAGCTCCTTGAAGATCTCATTTGTACCTTCTGACTTTCCATATTGAGAAATTTATTATTGACATACTTGTTTTATTAGAGGTCATCTTTTTTCTCTAGTTGCCTTTAAGATTCTTCTTTTTGGCCCTGGTGTTTTACTATTTTAACTACAATGCTTTTAGATAAGAGTTTATTTTTATTTAGTCTGATCAAGGCTCTCTGTTCTTCTTGAAACAAGATTTATATTTTTGCTCAATTTTGGAAAATTCTAAGTTTTGCCTTTCCTCCAATCTCTCTATTCTCTCCTCCTAAAGCTCTTGTCAGAAATGTGTTCAATCATTGCAGTATAGCCTCTGGCTCTCTTAAAATTCCTTCCTATTTTCTGTCATATATATATGACATACATATGTATATACATATACACACATATATGTATATACATACATATACATATATACACACATATATACATATATACGTATATACACACATACACATATATACACATGTGTATATACACACATACACACACTTTTTTTAAACCTCACCTCTACAGTAGGGGGTACATCTCTTTATAGATGATGGATTTTGTGATAATTTTCTCAGTCATATATTCTAAGTCTCTTCAGACTCTGTCAAATTTGCTGCTTAATTTGTCCAGAACAACCTGCATTTAATGACTTTTTTGGTTGTTTGGTGGAAGTCCCTTATGATTCCTCAAAGTACGGTATTCTTTCCCTTTGATTTCAATTTCTTCTTTTTTTAATCACTAATCATTTTAAACACATTATGGTAAAATATCTTTCAGATTGCTGCATTATCTCACTTTCTTATGGTATTCTCTCATTTGATGTGATGAGTACTCCTCCTTGTGGTAGAGTGTTCCTTTGTGTTATTTATTTATTTATTCATTCATTCTTACTAATTATTTGTTATCAGACTTTCTTCTTTTAATGTACTTGTGGGAATCTCTTTGGCCTGACTGGTAGGTAGGTAGGTAGACAGACACACAGATTAGAGACTGACTGTCATGTTAATTTCTTGGCTAGACCTGCTCCACAATGCAAATTAGTATAAACTCAGACTCAAAACCTGCTTAAGATGTAGGGTTGATTGAGGCTTCTCATGCAAGACCTCTTATTTCTTTTTTTTTTTTTTTTTTTTTTTTTGAGACGGAGTCTCGCTCTGTCGCCCAGGCTGGATTGCAGTGGCCGGATCTCGGCTCACTGCAAGCTCCGCCTCCCGGGTTCACGCCATTCTCCTGCCTCAGCCTCCGGAGTAGCTGGGACTACAGGCGCCCGCCACCACGCCCGGCTAGTTTTTTGTATCTTTTTATTAGAGACGGGGTTTCATCGTGTTAGCCAGGATGGTCTCGATCGCCTGACCTCGTGATCCGCCCGTCTCGGCCTCCCAAAGTGCTGGGATTACAGGCTTGAGCCACCGCGCCCGGCCCCAAGACCTCTTATTTCTATATGTAACTGGAAAAAGAAGCTTCCTAGTCCTTTCTCCGACTTGAGATTTTCCTGGTTTACTTTTCCCCAGAGGTACAAGCTTTTCAAGGGCCCGTGTCTATTCTGGAGTATCTACCAATGCACAGCCTCTCATGGAGCCCTTATAAATTCTAAGCCCCTGGACACCTAGTTCTTTCCCTTCTCCCTGCTCCTGAAATTTCTCTATTTAAAAAAGAAATTATGGTTAGCATAAACTCCAAGACAAAGTATAATTTTAAACAGTGTACTAAAGCATACATATTGAGCTTCTGAGCATAAATAGAATGTTGAAAGTTAATAATAAATTTAAAGTGGAAAATGACCATTCTATCAAAGCATGGCTGGGTTACATGGCCAACAATGTTTACTCTTTTTTTCCAAATGTTGCTTTTTTTAAACATGTATCTTTCCTTTCATTTGGGTCTGTTTGGAAAGGAATAGGAGGTGAGAAGAATATCATCAACTCCTCCTAAGGGCAAGACCAAGACATTTTCATCTTTATATCCCCTGACTCACAAAGTAAACATTCCACTTCAGCATTGAAAACACTGAGCTCTAAATGACTGAGCATGGTCTCCAGCTTGGCTAATATGTTAGCACAGTCACAAGGGGCAAGTCAGTGACAGCTTCACTATCCCTTTTCCCATTCAGGGGCTACAGCCCATGGCTGTGGTAACTTTGTGACAGGCAGAAACCTAAATCCAATACTTGTAACCTGGCAACAATGGGGCAGAGTGTCATACCAGCTCTAAAGGATGTATTTCTTTCTTCTCTACAGCTTTACAATATAAAGCAGTGAAAAACAACTCTTTGCATAAGCATACATCATCACCATTAGAGACAAAACCAAAAGCCAGATCAACACAGTCTCAGAGGCTGCCAGTTTCTCTTAGTATAACACCTAAAATGTTAATGTGACCCGTGAGGCACAGCCAGCCACACCTATCTCTCGGGCCTCATCTCTGTCACTCTCCTCTGCCATCTGCCTCTATGTTGTAGCCACGGTGCTCCTAGTCAGCTTCCGAAATTCCTCATGCTCTCCCCCACCAAAAGAGGAACAGTATTTCTGTCAAAAATGCTCTCCACACCCAGCCCTGAGCTCTGTTAACTCCAACTGACACTTCCAGTCTCTCTTCCAATGCTGCTTCCTGGGAGCTCTCTCTGATACCGCAGTGTAGGTCAGATTTCTTGGTAAAAGACTATCATGGAACTAGGTTCCTTCCTTCGGTTCCTGTAATTAGATTTTCATTGGGATAATTAGTTGATTAATGTGTATCCCCCATCTAGATTAGAAGCTCTATGAGAACAGAGACCATGTCTATGTGGGGATGCTATTCACTGCCTCATTCAATGAATTTAAACTGAGCAGATGTACAGAAGAATTGAAACCAGAAAATTTAAACCAGAATAAGAATTTTACTCAGTCATCCATTTCCAATTTAAATAGTATATTTGTCTTTGGCCTGCAGGTGACTGGGAAAAAAAATAAAAAAATTTTTTTTTAAATGTGTGGGTTATAGAGTAAAATGGAAAGAAACTGAGGGTCTGTCAATGTAGCAGTTGTTGACCAGACATCTGTCAAGAATGATACAAACAGGGTGGCCAGGGGTGGTGGTTCATGCCCGTAATCCCAGCGCTTTGGGAGGCCAAGGTGGAAGGGAGGATTGCCTTAGCCCAGGAGTTTGAGACCTGCCTGGGCAACATGGCGAAACCCCGTCTCTACCAAAAATACAAAATTAGCTGGTGTGGTGGTACACACCTGTGATCCCAGCGACTTAGGAGGCAGGTGGGGAGGATCGTTTGAGTCCAGGAGGCAGAGGTTGCAGTGAGCCAAGATGGCGCCACTGCACTCCAGCCTGGGCGACAGAGGGAGACCCTTTCTCCAAAAAAACAAACAAACAAACAAAAAACAAAAAAGAATGATAGAACAGGGTTTGGCTGGGCTGAAAGAGTGGAGAAAGTTGAAAACATTCTTAGAATAGGGGAGTTGATTTTTTTTTTAAGTTAAAGAAGAAAAAGAGGAAAAAGAAAGTTTGAAACAAATGCCGGGATTTGTATTCAAATGGGACAAGGTATCCATGAGAACTCTAAATAGAGTCCCCTGAGGTCAGTCAGCACATTAGCCTATTAAAGGCTTTAAAAGGTCACACAGTAAAGAAAACCTATTTGAATTTGTTTAACCCTACATTCCTCAAACTTTTTTGGATCTGAATTTTCCACTCATATAACACATTTTGTAAAATGAAATAGTAAAGTTCTGAGCATCAGACTGAAGATAGATAGGATGCCTTCAAGACCACTCTGGGCAACATAGTAAAACTGGGTCTCTACAAAAAAAAAAAATACAAAAATTAGCTGGGCATTGTGGTACATGCCTGGAGTCCTAGCTACTCAGGAAGCTAAGGCAGGAGGATGGCTTAGGGTTAGGAACTCAAGGCTGCAGTGAGCTATGACTGCACTATCACTACACTCCAGCCTGGGTGACAGAGCCAGACCCTGTTTCTAAAATTCATAAAAAATAAATAAAGGATGCCTAGGTTCTAGTCTTAGCTCTGCTGGACTTCAATTCCCTCACCTGAAATACAAGGGTTAGGTTAGACAATTTCTAAGGTCTTTTTAGCCTGAGATTTTACAACTTTGGAGCATGTTCTCAAATGCATGTTGTTTATTATACATGGAAACAAACAAACAAACACGCACAATGTAAGTTGTTTATCCCATTAAGGAATAAATTTTGGATTGTGAAAATACCTCTGCAGTAAGATGCAAGATTTACATACTGGCCAGAAAGGGCAAAGTAGGACACTGTAGTTGACACATGGCCCAACTATGTGCTCTGTTACAACTTTTTTTTCTACCGAGTTAACAGGATAAACAACATCAGAAATAGACATAATTCACCCCAGGATTGAAAACCCTCCAGTAAGCAGTTTCCTTCTCATTCAAGTTCTGACTCCAGGCTTTGTTCCAGCTCACTCACCCACAGGTAGAGCTTTGCACATTTTGCCTGCATGTGTGATCATCTACTTTCCAAGATTTATCTACAAATGCCTTCTTAAACATCAAATTAGAAATGTTCAGAAACTTCTGAAAAGAACAAAATCAACTCAGAAATGCTAACAATTATGCCAATGATAAGGAAATCAAAGAAGTAATTACAGACAAAAGGTTTTCAGTTTTTAAAAAGCAATTATGTCATGTAGGTTGCTATTTTGGAAGGATGGGGCAAGAAAGATCATTCGATACCAGATAAGCTGTAATGTTGCATTATGATTTTTTAGAAAAAAAAAATATAGGAATGTATGAGTTTCCCTGTTTTTCCTCTTTATCATTTCCCTTTATGGGAACATAAAATCCTAAGAGATGTGACAGTCTTCACTTTTTACCATATCTTAATCTGTTGCTTCACTTAATCTACATAGGAAAGAGGAGACGGAAGGTACTCCTGCCTACTCATATGTAAAAATTCAGAAATACGCATCTATAAAAATATGCAGTATGGTATTGAATCATAAGCACAAATACCTGTCATACTGAATTTTGCAACTTCTTTTGTTTCTAGGTCTGCCTGAACATTTCCAGTATTAAAGAAAAGGTCAACCAAAGGTCCAGATCTACAAAATCACCTGCATTTCATCTGAAATGAAATTCTTGGCAATGGATTCAAATATATACATGCTATGATGGCAATTTTTGGAAATTGCCATCACATTTTCAACAAAACTCTAAGATTAATGACATTTATTAAAGAAACAATAAAAGAAATAAAAACTTGCTAAAAATTCTTCTGGAGTCTATTCAAAATAATCTGATAAAAGCCTCTCTGGATTTCAAAAAGGCATGTGAAGTGAGTATTAATTAGCTATTTAATTAGTGTTAGATTTTAAGCTGTGACAACTATATCCTCATGTTCCAGCAGAATGACTAGCACAAAACAGGTCTCAAGTAATGTTTTTAATGACTAAAGTGCTTATTTTCACTATCACAATGATTTTATATCAAATTTATAATTCAGTAAACTGTGCCTTTATGTGTCCTATGTATTCATCATATTGAGAATCCAGCTTAAGTCCTTAACACAGTTATGTCATTTGTCACATTATACATGTACTTTATTCATCTAAGCATAAATCTGATCTCTTTTGCTAGTTGCTGTTCAACCTTAAAACTGCTCTTGACCTTAATAGACTAATGTTATATAATATTACATACTCTAATATTACATACAAGTAAATACAGCCAGTACTCAGAGAAAATAAGTCACGCAGATACAGAAAAATAGCCATGTTACAAAAGAATAAAGAAACAAAAGGTTACTAGAGAATAAAAACTAGTTATCTGTATCCAGACTTATGAAAATTATTTGAGGACTTCAATTCCTCCATTTGCCTTGAAAAAAACATTTAAATGAAGTATCATAAACTATCAATAACCCTTAAATTTGTATCATAAACTATCAACAACTCTTATCATCCAAGATTAAGTAAAAGCTTTTTTTTTTTTTTTTTTTTTTTTTTTTGAGACAGGGTCTTGCTCTGTCACCCAGGCTTGAGTGCAGTGGCACAATCTCGGCTCACTACAGTCTCAACCTCCTGGGCTCAAGCAATTCTCCCACCTCAACCTCCCAAGTAGCTGGGACTATAGGCATGTGCCACCCACCTCTGGCTAACTTTTGTATTTTTCTTTGTAGAGACTGGGTTTTACCATGTTGCCCAGGCTGGTCTTGAACTCCTGGGCTCAAGCAATCTATCCACCTCGGCCTCCCCAACTGCTGAGATTACGGCTGTGAGCCACTGCACCCAGCCAAAAACAATTCTTATTTTTAGATTATGATTTTCTATTGAGTTTTGAGGGTTCACAGTCAAAATGGATCTGGGAAGTTAGTTTAAAAGTTGTTAGGCAAGTAACTCCCTTTAGCAAGCTCATGTGTTGGGACTGTGCCCTCTTGTACAACCTATCTCATAGAAAGCACTCAGGTATTTTTCCTTCCTTTTTGACTTTATCATTTTATTTATTTAGAGTCAGGGTGTTGCTCTGTTGCCCAGGCTGAAGTACAGTGACACAATCATGGCTCACTGCAACCTCAACCTTTGGGGCTCATGCAATCCTCCCACCTCAGCCTCTCAAATAATTGGGAACACAGGTGCAAGCCACCATGCCCAGCTAATTTTTAAATTTTTTGTAGAGATGGGATCTCCCTATGTTGCCCAGACTGATCTCAAACTCCGGGGCTCAAGTGATATTCCCACTTCAGCCCACCAAAATGCTGAGATTACTGGTGTGAGCCACTAACTCTTGCCTATCTACTGCTATTTAAATACTGTTTTAAAAGTTTCTTTCACACATACAACATCAAGAACATCACTCACTGATCTCTTAATCCTCTAAGACATATTTCCTTTTTAAAAGACTTAGAGAAACCCCGTCTTCTACTAAAAATACAAAATTAGCCAGGCGTAGTAGAGCATGCCTATAATCCCAGCTACTCGGGAGGCTGAGGCGGGAGAATCGCTTGAACCCGGGAGGCAGAGGTTGCGGTAAGCCAAGATCACGCCATTGCACTTCAGTCGGGGCAAAAAGAGTGAAAGTCCGTCTCAAAAAAAAAAAAAAAGATTAGAGATAGGGTCTCACTCTGTCGCCGAGGGTGGAGTACAGTGGCACAATCACAGCTCTCTGTAACCTCAAATTCCTAGGCTCAAGTGATCCCCCATCTCAGCCTCCCAAGGAGCTGGGCTAACAGACGTGCACTATCATGCCCGGTTATTAATATTATTATTTTTTGGTAGACAGTGGTCTTGCTATGTTGCCCAGCCTGGTCTCAAGGGATCTTCCAAGGCCTCTCAAAGTGCTAGGATTACAGATGTGAGCCACCATGCCCGGCCTGACACATTTCCTTAGCAATATCTAACACTGTGGGCTTTGTTTAAAAAACTTTCCTCACAGAGAGACGCTCCATAGGCATTTCACATTGTTTTACGTATTTTTAGAAAATCCTGCCTGGTTCCTTTAATCTTCCATGCATTTCTGTTCTAGGGAGACAACAAAAGTGCATGTTCTCTTTATTCATGTTGATTACGTACTCCCTAAAAACCTGATGGGAACTCATACCTGAATGTTCTAACCTTCACTATTGTCCCACTGGACCCTGACTGTGAGAAGCTGCGTGCCAGAGAGATCCTCTCAAATATAGTTTACTGGATCTCTCTTTGTGCGATTCCCATTTCAATCTGTAACCTATGAAAAAGCACTTTAGGAGCCACAAGAAATGTATCCATGTGATTGTTTACAGTGAAAACAAGAACACATTCTTCTTTCTTCTCCCCAGGGAAAACTAGGAGCCTAAATGTTGCTATCCTCACACTAAGTGATCTAACAACAGAGGGTTAACACAAGAAGAAAAAGATAAGAAACTATCCTTTCCAACAGTCTCTGATTTCATTATGAAATCAACCCCCCAAAAATTGGGATTTTGGATTTTTTTCCTGAGAAAATAGGTAATGCACATTTTCTTTTCTTTCGCCTTTTCTAATTTGCCTTTGGGCTCTTGACCCAAGAAACGGCATCTGATTACCTATCAGAGAGAATAACAAACCTAAATTGATGACTGACATTTTAACAGACTGAACAGCAATATTTCACCACTGAAATCCTGGACAATTTTCTAAGAGCTCTTTTTACAAGTAGGCTTCATAAATAGCCAGGACATTGAGGATTTAATTATGAAATCAGAATGCTTGATTCACGACCCTCTTTTCAGAGCCAAATACCTCTTCATTCTCAGACTCACTGTCTTGAAAGTGCAATCACAAGCACTTACCTTGTTTATTTCCCAGTCTTCCTCCAACTTTTCCACTGCAGCTGATTCCTGAGTAGACTCCTGCACATCAGAAGTGGCCTGCTTCTCTCTGCCTGGCAGAGTAAACTTTTCTTTCTTCTCTGTTGAGCGTTTTGATTTGAGAATGCTATTGAGACAACATTCCATCTCCTGCTTAGCAGATTCAAGTCTGTTTTCCAAATCTTTTTGTTTACACTTAAGTGATTTTATATCATCTTTAATAATCTTCTGCCCCACTGAAGATGTATTTTGCTTGACGGATTTTGCTAAAGCTAAAATCTTCTTTAATGTGCCATCTTGTAAACTGAGTCTATTCTCTAGTTCCTATGAGTGGAGAAAAGATTGTTATATCTCCATTCAATTGCCACAAAAGTTAATTGACTTTTGTAAATCACAGAGTACTCTTGCTTCACCAGTGGAAATATTTAAAAACTTAACAACTTGTATCACACAGAAGAAACTTGAGCAAAATGTAAACCCATGTTGCATCTTGGATCAAATTCTCAAATAGGTATTTTAAGATACTAAAATGTTTGCAACAAGTAATTTAGAAAAATTTCACAGCACGGTTCTTAACACAGGAGGCAATCAATAGATATTCCTTGAATACATATGTTTTGTTCAAGATACGTCTTTGTCATACAATCAAAACACTGAATAATAGGTACCTATTATGTGAAAAGTATTAAAAAGAATAATCATTTAGAATGTACCCACATGAATCTAATGCTAATATTTAAAACTCAGAGCAAAACTTTGTGTTGATGAGAAATTAATCTAGTGTACTATCTTAAATATAGCAGAAAATCAATATTTAATAAATGCGTAAACAAATATGACTAATTTTAAAACTCTAGACTCAAAAGGAATTTGATGTACTGCAGCAGCTACTTTGAACTAGAATAAGTCCAGGTGAACGATGTACAATTTATCAGTCGTAGTTATCCTAATGGGCTACACAAGAAGCATTCACTCAATCATTCATTCATCCAACTAACAGCCAAGTACTAGGATAGATTTTGAAGTTACATAAAGGAGTAACATACAGGCCTTTCAAGGTCCTACAGTCTAGTGGGTAAAACTGTCTCTGAGGGCCCACCAAGTGAGGGTCAATTCAAATTATAAATGGATTTGTCCACTAAAGAAAGACATCCTCATTTATTATGACTGGTCAGAGCTTTAATTACCTAAGAGTCATCGGAATACTAGTGGAATTTCTGACAGAGGACACTGATTAATTACGTTGTAATTAACATTGATTTTTTTTTTAAATGTCTATCATGTCTAGACACTGTTTAGTACCTGCAGTTTCTGCAATTTTTCCTCAACCGCTATTTGATTCACAGGCTTATCAGAAAAACTGACAAATTCCTTGGAGAAATTGTCCAATGTAGTATTCAGGTCTGTGACGCAAACCTGGTATGAATCATGTTCTCGAACGTGACCTTCCAAGTTTTGCACAGAATCCTAAAAATAAAGCCACAGACAATTTACAAACTATTTCTCTCTGATTTTTTTCACTCACAACATAATTAAATGACTAATAAATAGCTGTTTACAAGTTTCATCTTGAAACAGGAATAGGGCTATAAATTAGAGTTATGATTTTAGAGTTTGAGATATTTCATGCAAAGTCTCCATCTCCCCCCGGCCAAAAATGACTCTTATTGAAAACAATTTGTTTTTTCCATACTTCTTTGCCTTCATTTCCCCTTCATGAAGACAATTTATTTGTCAAGATGTTTATAAAATGAAATACCTACAAATTATATCATTAAATCCTAAACATTCATGATAAAGTAGCTTCCTTAATTATCCTTTGCAATAAAACCAACTACCAATTTCCACACTTGGAAATGAGGCCATATGAGATCAAACTAACCTCAGATTCATGTCTTAAAAATCAAACTCCAAACTTGTGTGTTAGGAAAATGTAATCCTAACTCAAAAGTAAAACTACCTTTAGTTTCTCTCCCTGGGATAGGAAAATACAATGACCACAGCTGATCAAAAAGCAGCAACTACTAAACAATTTACAGAAGAACAGGTCTATCTTAACCCCTGCCCAACTTTTGCTATCTGGACAAGCAGGATTTCTTACCCAGGCAATCTTTACATGGCATCTGGCTTTCAGTGTATGAAAAATTATAAACAGTTCTATTAAAAGAATATACTCCCTCAGGGCAAGCTGACATTTTACCTCGTAATTATTATTACTATTATTTTTTGAGACAGAGTCTTGCTCTGTCACCAGGCTGGAGTGCAGCAGTATAATCTTGGCTCACTGCAACCTCCACCTCCTGGGTTCAAGTGATTCTCCTGCCTCAGCCTCCCGAGTAGCTGGGACTACAGGCACCCGCCACCATGCCCAGTAAATTTTTGTATTTTTAGTAGAGACAGGGTTTCACCATGTTGGCCAGGATGGTCTCGATCTCCTGACCTCGTGATCCACCTGCCTCGGCCTCCCAAAGTGCTGGAATTACAGGCGTGAGCCACCGCGCCCAGCCTACCTTGTAATTATTTTACTGAAGATCAGACAGGAAGAGCTGAGGGAGGGGCACTGATAAGAAGGTGGATATAAGATAACTGACATAAACTACTAACAATAGATGACGGATGGATGGATAATACTGACACTGTTACCTTCATAGAGATGCCTGAAAAATCTTAACCCATTCTACCCCTAAAGAGGGGAATTTTGATGAGAGAATATAATATCATCATCAAAGAATACAATAGCAAAATGAGCTGGATTTATTCCTCCATCCTTGAGAGTTAGGATTTTCATCTAAAAATGATAAATTAGGAGCTGGGCGCGGTGGCTCATGCAGGTAATCCGAGCTATTCCAGAGGCTGAGGCAGGAGGATTATATGAGGCCAGGAGGTCTAGACCAGCTTGGGCAACAAAGCGAGACCCCATTACTACAAAAATAAAAAAATTAGCTGGGTGTGCTGGCGCATGCCTGTAGTCCTAGCTACTAGGTAGGCTGATGTGGGAGGATCGCTTGAGCCTAGGAGTTCGAGGCTGCAGTGAACTATGATTGCAACACTGTACTCTAGCTTGGGTGAAAGAGCAAGACACTGTCTCTAAAAACAAACAAAAAAATAAATAAACAAAATCAATTAAATTAGAAAGCTCTCAGTTTACCAAGAGAACAACAGGCCAGGTGTGGCTCACATCTGTAGTCCCAGCACTTTGGGAGGCCAAAGATTTCAAGACCAGCCTGGGCAAAATGGCAAAACCCCATCTCTAAAAAAATACAAAAATGAGCCAGGTGTAGCGGTGCATGCCTGTAGTCCCAACTACTCGGGAGGCTGAGGCAGGAGGATCACCTGAGTCCACAAAGGTTGATGCTGCAGTGAGCTGAGATCATGCCACTGCATTCCAGTCTGGGCAAAGAGAGAGACCCTGTCTCAAAAAATAAAATAAAATAAAATAAAACAAAATGAACAACAACAGAAAGTTCCACATATGTCTTGCATACTTATGTGTAATTAGAACAATCATTTAAAGCATTATTTTGACCACCTCACCTGCAGTTGTTGAAGAAGACTTTCATGTAGATGCTTTATTTCCAGCCAAGGCTCTTCACTGAAGCTGGGATTTTTAGTGCACTCCAAGAGGTAATTTCCTTGAGATTTTAACTCCTTTAGCAAGGATGTCAAATCTTGTGCTTTCTTGAGGAATTTCTTATAAATCTTTAACTGAGCTTTCTTCTCCTGCAGACCATGTTGTAGAGCAAAACCTGCTTCCTGTTTCTTCTTTAGTTCTATGAGCATTAATCTCAGATCTTCCTTACTTTGTAAATATTTCTCTCCTTCTAGTAGAAGCTTTTCTTGATGGCTAAATTTCACAAAATATTTTATAAATGAAATGATATTTAGCAAAATGGACTAGCATTTCGCATATTATGTAACATACATCTTAATAAACATTAAAATAACACTAATATACACTGTTTCCAGACACTCTTGATATTATAACATTCTAAATAACACTGTTTAGCTCAGAAACCAAGACAGAAAGTATTGGAGTATTACTAAAAAATAATTGTTTTCTGTTACATAATTTGACCAGAGAATATTTAATAATTTAGATTTCAAACAAGTCCCAACAGTTTCTATTAATTATATTTTCCCATATTTTACTTCTTCACAAAGTAAAATAAACATTCAGTATATTAACCAACTAACTAGTTTATGCTTTCTATAGCTTAAAATTAAGATCTGATTGGCTCTTCAGACAAAACATAAAATTCACCTTTCTAAATATTAAAATGTACCATTGTAGACATGATATGAATTAAGAATTTTCACTAGAATTACATTCATTGGATTCAGCCAACATTTATCAATGTTCACATATTTAAGAATTTCTTAAAATAAATATTTAAGAGTATTAATTATTCTACAGTGATACCACGCAGATAATGAGGTTGTCTGGTTCTGGTTTCTGTCTCTGACACTGTGGATGTCCCTGACATTACTGACTTTCTTTATATTCAAACCCAGGAGGCAGACAAAACATACTCGTTATGGCTTCACTGGGCAATGGGAAATGACGCAAGTGGTGCAGGCATGCCCTTTACCTTAGGTAGGTACTAGCTAAATGGAGTGTGTTGTCCCACTGGTTGCTGATATCAGTGAGGGTCTTCTGAACCAGCGGGGCCTCGCTGCTCTCAGCCTGCTTCATGATGGTCTCTATTCTGGCATCCCCTTCAGGCTTCAGCAAGATGATTTCCTGAATTAAATAAAAGAGATTTCATAATGTCATTTGCATTACTTAGAGATACTACATGGTATCTCTTTATTTGTAAGCTTCATATAGAGATTCTATCTGTAGTGTATATTTCAACATAATCTTTTCATTTTTATATGTACCCAAAAGACAAAGATATCTCTCTTCACATTATATACAGTTAGTTCTCCATAAATATTTGTCAGTTTGAGCTGACTGCATTCCTGTCCTTCTCTAGATTTTCAATACTTCCTTTACGCCCCCAAAACTCCGGCAAAACCTCTTCCTATCCACTCTATTATTTATGGATGGAGAGTTATGATAACAATCTGATAAGACATTTTTATAACCTAAGCATTGACTTATGACTTCCCATAGGAAAATGCAGTGTCCCTCATGCCAACTCTTGTTTCTCTACCATGACATAATTAATTCTCATTCTCACTTTCTCTGGGAAACCGTCTGGATATAATCCCAGATGACTCTGATTATTTACTAAGTCTCACCAACCTTAAGAGCTCACGATTTTTGACCATTTCTTCCTCTAAGAATGCTTCAACAAATGTGATTTCAATTCTCCTAGAGTTCTTTTGAAGCACAAGTGCTTCTGTCCCCTGTATTTTTATCTAGTGATTGAATTTTTAAATTTACTATAATTAAATTTTAATTTTTAAAATTGTTTATTGAATCTCCCCTTAGATAAAAAGGGAGCCCAAGGGAGCCTGAGACTTCCTTGCTTTCCCCGCCCACTATCTAATAACCTTTTATGAACCATATCCACTCTGAAGAATTCCCCTGCCTCGACATTGCTGATGCTTCTGCTACACTGACATATGTTCTTTTGACATCCCAGCAAACTCCCCTCCACTAGCAGCTCTGATCCATTGTCTTTATCTCAATTCTTCTGCACTCAGTGAAGATGGACAATAGGCACTGCTCTCTCTAAGACAGGACATGCTTTCTCTCTTTCATTTGCATCAAAATAATTTTAGATTCGTCACAACCCTTCTTTTTTGTAAGCTCAGTGATCTGAATTTCTTCAACCATTCCACAGTGATCTGATTTTCCATTAAGAAGCATTTAGATTTCCTCTAAATCTTTTCAAAACTAGAGTTCACTCAGATTTCTGAAATTTAGTTTCCATAGTTATACCTTGATTTTTTGGATTCTTTCCTCAAGTGGCATTTTGCCTTCGGATGAATTCAAAACCATAAGGGACTCTTTAATCTCCTTTATCCAATGAATTACATCATGTGCAAGATCATTAAAGCTCTGGTCCTCTGTGGGTGGTAACTTATCCTCTTCCTCGATTTCACTTAGTTGTCTCAGTAATGTCTGGTATCTATCCATCAAACATGTTGACTCCATTATTATATCTTCTTCTTCAGTAAACCCATATTCCTTCAAAGAGTTGTTCAACTGGGCCACAGATTCAAACTGCTCGCTGTAAATTCCAAATAGCATTTAAAGTTTATAGGAGTAACCACACCATGGAAGAAACCATATTCCCAGGTAATATATTTCATACAAGATCAGCTATACCTCTTTCTAGCTAAAGCTTGGCAGAACAGCTCAGTTTTCTCCCCTGATTCTTCCATTCCTTTCCATTTTTCTTCTTGATTAGTCATCCACTTACTCAGGTTTCTGTGGTCATCCTGGAGTCTAAAAGAGCATTACCCACGTTTAAATACAAAATTAGCAAAAAGTGTTTATACCAAAGAAAGGATGGCACAAATGTTGTGACTCAACCAGGTTTTTATAATATATGTTTGTTACAATTTAGAGAGAATTTAATTTGTAATATAACAAAATCTAAATAACAGCCTATATGATAGCGGGGTTCTATAGTATTAAAGAAAACCACACGAATGTCTCATAGAGAACAGGAAACATACAGAAAACTTTTTTCAGACTATCCCATGAATCTTTGCTACATTAAATAATGTGAAGATTTTCCCCAAATTTTTATATTTCTAGCACCAAACCTGGATTGAAAAGTACGCCTTTTGTGTGTGAAATTTGTGTGTACTGCATATCCCAGTGCTCTCTGTGCTGAGGCAGAGTACAAGTAAAGATACGGTTAGAAAACATGTTATTTAGATATCACCTTTATTTCCTACCTCAGTAACTGCTGCAAGGAGTCTTCAAGCTCCTTTGCTCGAGCCTGGCATATGGACTCCATATTTTCTAATTCGAATTCCTGACCCACGAGCCAACTGGTTAGCTCCTTCACACGTGCTTTGGGCAGATGCTTCTTCACATGCTTCAGTACACTGTCCACCTGCTTTATTTTACTGTTTCTTCCTTCAAGAGTCAAGAAATCCTTCAGAAAGACAAAAAGTCCATTACAATCTCCAGGTAAGTCTGAATGTGGACTCTGCCACCCTCACAACACTTTTCCAAACCAGTACACAGACATTCCACCTTCTTAAGATCCTATACAAAAGAAGGGTGATGGAGATGTGGCTCTCTCCAATGGCAGATGATTTATAATAGTTCTAGAACGCACATGTACATTTACATTTACTTCTGACTTCCAAGGAATTATATCAAGCAAAGTAACACAGAGCCACTGGGATGATCAGCAGGAGCAAGACCAGTTACATTTTCCTATCCTGGCTGTGTCCAACTTCTCCACAGACTATTCTGTATTTAACGTTGCCCAAATTAGAATTCTATCTCAATGTTTATGTTTCAAGGTTTGGGTATC